>NC_059389.1:6458125-6762500 GCF_019703515.2 Myxocyprinus asiaticus | reverse complement strand
AGCAGAAAAGACATAAAACACATTTTAATACGAACCCAGAAAGTAAACCTTTAAAACTATATCACTCTGATCAACAATTGATCAGAAATGTAGTCAGATTGTGACTAAAAATAGGGGTTACTTAATATGGCTGAAATTGTGGTTGTCTATTCACAAAAGAGTAGGCGGTCCAGTTGGTGTTGAAACTACATCTAACCAATTGCCCAGCATAGTCACTGTTTCTGATTCCACACCTGTTTCTGAAACTTCTATTTATGCCTGGCTGTGATATAAATAAGGACACCTGTGGGTCTAACTATCTGTGACTACAAGGCCAAAACCACCATATACAAAACAAAAAAAACAAAAAAAAATCAGATTAGTGTCCAATCAATATGATTTTTTCAATTAATGATTCTTGAACTTTGGTCCTGCCCAATCTTAACTATTTGCTTACATCCTAATTTGAATCATTTTCACATCTTGGTTTTAATTTTGACTCCTCCTAAGGCCACCATGCTGAAAAAGAACATCTCAAACCAGTCTAAGATGGCTTGGTGGTCTTGTTGATTAAAGCTGGTCTTCAGCTGGTCTCCCAGAATCATCAGCTGACAAGTGCTCAGCACTTAAACCAACAAACCAACAAACCAGACCAACAAAGGCTGGGACACCAGCATACCAGCTTAGGCTGGTTTAAAGGAATATTCCGGGTTCAATACAAGTTAAGCTCAATTGACAGCATTTGTGACATTTTGTTGATTTGCACAAAAATGTATTTCGACTCGCCCTTTTATTTTTTAAAGCGCAAAAATTGAGGTTACAGTGGGGCACTTACAATGGAAGCCAATGGGGCCTATTTTGGAGGGTTTAAAGCCAGAAATGTGAAGCTCCTAATTTTATAAAAGCACTTACTATTACTTTAATTGTTTTGTTAAAAGTCATGTGTTATTTGAGCTGTAAATGCCATTTACCAGGATTACTGGGTTATGTTGTCTCAACGAAGTTGTAAAATTGGATATAACTTTACACAGCAAAGGTTATTAAGCGATTTTATCAATCTAAAATCATGTTAACACGCATACTGTTTACATCTTGTGGCTATACTTTTGATTCAGATTGACTCCATTCACTTCCATTGTCAGAGCCTCACTGTAACCCAGATTTTTGCCATTTTTAAAGAAAAGGAAGGACGGGTAAAAATACATTGTTGTGGTAACCAATATTATGCCGCAAATGATGCAGATTGAGCTTAATTTATACTGAACCAGGAATATTCCTTTAAGCAGTTTTTTCCAGAAGAGCATTCTTCCAAACAACAATTAAATCTGCAAAAATGTCTACTTAAGGACAAGAGCATCTCAACCCTGTGAAAGAGATCAAATAAGATAATTATAGATAATATTTGTATGTTTTTGCCTTCGGACTGAGTACATTTGAATTAAAACCTCTGTGTACATAGTGTCCTGAGCCATTCTAGCATCCTGCTGTGTGTCACTCCATAAAAGAGTCTCTCTATATTTTCCCTCTTCCAGAAAAAAAGCACACACCACTTCTCCCTTTCATTCTTTTCCAGCCTCCTTTAAATCAGGCTTCTTTCACACCGCAGCCCGCGGCACGGCTCCATTCTTCATGCACTCATAAATGTGAAGGGCTCCTCGGGGTCGGACTTTTGTGCAAGGAGAAACAGCGGTCGGTAGGGGTCCCCCGAATCCCCTCCCTTCTCCTCCACAGCCTCCGTGGGGAAAGAGGCCAAGTACTCAAAGACATTTAGCTGGGCCTTAGAGGAGCCTGACTCACTGGCTCTGAACAAAGCAGGATCTCGCCTGTTTTACTTCCTTCTCTGAAAGAGCCCTAACACAGATGCCATGCTGTGTCTTAAGGAGGGGCGGAGGGAGGGAGGGAGGGGGTCTCCGCTCAACTCCTTTGAATATAAGCCTATTTGCATCAGAAGACAAAAACCGCTCTGTTGTTGGGAGAGGAGATGTGGGATGCTGCCTTTGATAAATGCAGAACTGGACATTTTGAGAACTTCCTCATGGAGCACAAAGTTCACGACAAACTAGATCCGTGCAGGCTCTCTAGAAATCCCTGCATCTGGATATTTTTGTTCTTCTTGTTTAACTCCCCCCCCCACCCCAAACCAGCTATTTATTTTTTTCAGCAGGGCTATTAAGCTTCATTTTCACGAAGCTATTCATTTTGCATGGCTTGAATTAAATTGCAAGCACTGATGTGCCCATTTGGTTCTGATTTGGAGAAGTGGGTCAGCAGTTGATGGCAGCTGGTCCTCATTGGCACTTCAGAGGGCATCATTTCTCTTACGTCTTTAGATCCTTAAAGAGCCCTCACACACAAAAACACACTCCACGACTCAATTACAACACGAATGCATCGCTTTAGTGAGATATCCAGCATTAAAACAAACGACTGTAACCCAAAACGGTCGCATATAAAACAATAAGGGGTCGTTCAGACTAAACGTGTTCTTGCGCTAAAAAAAACAAAACAAAACAAAAAAACACTAGACGTAACACAACGAATATCACAGAACGCAGGTGTCTTTAGCAGTCTAAACAACGCGAGGCGCTGAGTAACGGTCAAAGACGTCTGTTTAGCGTATGTTTACAAAGGAAACGATTGTAAAACAGCGCGGACGGACGCACAAACGTGTTCGGTGTGAACGGCCCCTTGTTTTGCACATTTCAGCGATTTTCACCTTAATGTCGCAGCTCAACCTCTTATTGTTTTAGTATTAACTATGAAATATTCTGCTTTTAAAACACAGACATTTTTTGTGCTGAAATAAAATCAGTCTTCAAAATAAAGCGCCTATTAACGCTCAATCTCAGACAAACCCGTTTATTATGACACAACAGTGCACTGATATGCGCTCGGAACATCGTTCGATATAATGACATAAATGCACCTAAATTAATATTAGAAATGTAAAGAAACATTATAATATCACTAACCTAACCGGCACATTCAAAATAACCACTGTAAAACACATTTAATGCGGTTTTATATACTTGCCTTATTGCTGTGAATACGATCCTGTGCTGTAAACGTGTATCCTGTTCAGCCCTCTGTATGATCTCTCTGCTGCTCTTTGTGTTTCTACAAACTAGTTTGAGCTGGTCGCATGGCTGTGCTCTCTCTCTCTCTCTCTCTCTCTCTCTCTCTCTCTCTCTCTCTCTCACACTCTCTCTATCCTTTCATCTAATCTCTTTCCATCCATCCAACTATCTATCTATCTATCTATTTATCTATCTATCTATCCTTTCATCTAATCTCTTTCCATCTATCCATCCATCTATCATCCATCCATCCATCCAATCTCTTTCCAGCCATCCATCTATCTATCTATCCATCCATCCAATCTCTTTCCAGCCATCTATCTATCTATCTATCTATCTGTCTATCCTTTCATCTAATCTCTATCCATCCATCTATCCATCCATCCAATCTCTTGCCAGCCATCCATCAATCTATCATCCATCCAATCTCTTTCCAGCTATCTATCTATCTATCTATCTATCTATCTATCTATCTATCTATCTATCTATCCTTTCATCTCATCTCTATCCATCCAGCCATCCATCCATCCATCCAATCTCTTGCCATCCAGCCATCCATCCATCCATCCAATCTCTTTCCAGCCATCCATCTATCTATCCAACCATCCAATCTCTTTCCATCTATCTATCTATCTATCCTTTCATCTAATCTCTATCCATCCATCCATCCATCCATCCAATCTCTTGCCATCCATCCATCTATCATGCATCCATCATCCATCCATCTATCCAATCTCTTTCCAGCCATCCATCTATCTATCCATCATCCAATCTCTATCTATCTATCCTTTCATCTAATCTCTATCCATCCATCCATCCATCCAATCTCTTGCCATCCATCCATCCATCCATCTATCATGCATCCATCATCCATCCATCTATCCAATCTCTTTCCAGCCATCCATCTATCCATCATCCAATCTCTATCTATCTATCTATCCTTTCATCCAATCTCTATCTATCCTTTCATCTAATCTCTATCTATCTATCTATCTATCCTTTCATCTACTCTTTCCATCCATCCATCCATCCTTTCATCTACTCTCTTTCCATCCATCCATCCATCCATCCTTTCATCTAATCTCTTTCCATCCATCCATCCATCTATCCTTTCATTTAACCTTTTTCCATCCATCTTTTCATCCATCTATCTAGAATTCTTGAGATTGATTTGTGTGAAATGTTTTAAAAACATTTTTTTTAACTTTAAGCAAAAAATGAATGGAGGTTAAACTGATTTAAAAATAAATATGTGTCCCTTTCCACTTACTGCTTTTATAGAAAGAGAGAGAGAACAATGTAACCTCCCAAATGATAAATGAGTCACAAATGTCAACACATCCATCATCACCGGTAACTCATTCATGATGTAAAGACCCTCCTATGGAAAGGCACAGTTCAACATGATACAATGTTTACCACCCAGTGTTCTAAACACAAAAAGACACCATTGCTGAGATAAGGGGATGTGAGTGTAATCACAATGATGTATGTGTGTGTGTTTGCCAATAGAGCCTTTATTAAGTGAAGTCAGACACAATGTGTTGCTATTCTCAGTCAGTTAAACCCCTTGATGCCTAATAGAAAAAAATACATATTCAGACAACATCAATTTGTTTTTTTGAAGGACTTTATTTCATTTTTTTTCTTTTTTCTTTTTTTTCCAAGTAGACAGTAACAAACCAGCCCCAAATATATGACTATTCCTCTTGAATATCTAACAAAACTCTTACCTAGTCTTATAAAGCATTAACTTGATCTAAGTTCATATCACATACAAATGCAAGACCTGTATATCGGAACAGATTGTTCGCACATTTTTTAAATGTTCGACAGATTATATACACGTCTTGTCTATTTGGAATTGCATAGCAACTCATACAAAGCACTGACAAAATTGACACTTTATTCTATTTTCAATGACAGCTCACCACAAACACACATATGGCAATGCTGACAACACAGTGTTGTCCAATGGCTGCTTTGTAAAAAGACCAGCTTTCCTACCTCTTATTAATCAAGCATTTAGTAAATTTTCATGTACATAAAGTAGTTGAAGATGATGGCATAAATATATTGATAACTCTGTCAGAGTTGAAAAAAAAAAAACCCCAATGCAAAACCCAAGACAGCAACATACTGTATCCTTCGGTTCTCTCCTGTTTGGTCTTTGCAAATGGCCATTCGTCACTGATAATGTGATTTATCAGTTCAGGATTATGCCTTTAAAGCTTAAACGGTCCTGGCAGCATAATTCAAGAACTTTCTGTGTACTTAACACAGTCAATTTGGCCAGAAATCAAAACTAACAAGACCAAGGCTCTTGCGTTGACGTTAAAGTTAACCTGAAATAAAAATTAACAGATCATACTGTATTGCTAATTCAAAAGATTAGTGGTCAGTGCAAGCTTTCTTTGCCAAGTAATATGAGGCAAATTATCGACTAACAAATAATTATGATTTATAAGATATGGTACATGTGACTTAATGCTTTCTAACAGTGATTCTTAAGTAGTAATTAATGGAATACTTCAGGAAATTCAAGCGTTTACCACAAAGAGAGAAAAGGCCCGTAACAACAGCTGAGGAAGCATTCTTAAACACAGGAGGTTATGAAAACAATGTCTATCTCAAACTGGAAAAAAACATTTGAGAGTGGAAGCCTAGCTGTACACCGCAAAAATCAATTTTCTTAATCAGTATTTCTGTATAGGTTTTCAGTACATTTTTTTTAACATCCTTAAAACAAGATAACTTAAAGGAATATTCTACATTCAATACAAGTTAAGCTCAATCAACAGCATTTGTGGCATAATGTTGATTACCACAAAAAATAATTTCAACTCATCTGTCATTTTCTTTAAAAAAGCACAAATCAGAGTTACAGTGAGACACTTACAATGGAAGTCAATGGGGCCAAATTTTGGAGGGTTTAAACTCAGAAATGTGAAGCTTCTAATTTTATAAAAGCACTTACATTAATTCTTCTGTTAATACTCGTGTATTATTTGATCTGTAAAGTTGTTTAATTTGTCATTTTTACAGTAAATTTAGGGTTTGTTGACATCACGCCGTTATGGCAACGAAGTTGTAAAACTGGCAATGACTTTACACAGAAAAGGCAAGTGAGCGATTTTATCCCACTAAAATCATGTTAATGCGCATTTTGTTTATGTCTTGTGGCTATAAAAAGTGAGTTTTTAACATTTACCGATTGGCCCCATTCACTTCCATTGTAAGTGTCTCACTGTTACCCAGTTTTTTGCTTTTTTTAAAAAAAAAAAGGAGGGACGAGTCAAAGTAAATTTTTGTGGTTATCAACATTATGCCACAAATGCTGTCGACTGAGCTTAACTTATATTGAACTTATATTAATTCATTTTTCAGAGAATATACCTTGAATAAAAAAAATGTCTTACCCCATTGTCAAATTGTTCTTTCTGGTTTTAAGCATAAATATAATAATTTAGTGACGTTTATGCTTAAAACAAGGTAAAACAACTTGTCAATGGGGTAAAAAAAATAAAATAAAACTTAAAAAAGGAATATTCCAGGTTCAAGACAAGTTAATAATGTTAAACATATAAGGTTAGTAGGCGATTTTATCACACTAAAATCACTATACTTTATATAGTGTTTATATCATATGACTATACTTCTTTAAAACTATGTTTATTTTAGTGTTTATGGACTGGCTCTATTCACTTCCATTGTAAGTGCCTTAACAGGATTTTTTCTTTTTTTTTTTTTTTCTTATTTAAAAAAAAAAATAATGTAGAGAAGTGTCGAAACATTATGCCACAAATGCTGTTAATTGAGCTTAACTTGTATTGAACCCGGAATATTCCTTTATTCGAGATATAGTCCCTGAAAACAAGTCTTTGCTTCTCAGGTAAATTTGTCTGGTTTTTAAAAGGGTGTTCAGACATTTTTACTGGAAACCAAGATGAAAAAAAAAAAAAAATGCTGATTAAGAGGTTTTTTTTTTTTTGGTTTTTTTTTGCAGTGCAGATATTTGCAGAAGTTCAGTAACTTGCAAGAGTAACTTGTGAAGTTCAGTCGTTCACGTAACTATTAAGTTTACACATATCTGCAAAAACTTTAGATACGCAATGAGTAACAGAGTTTTTAAATCCAAACAATTTTATACAATATTGAGTGATGTAGTCAAAAGCAGCAGTAGTTTCTTTCAAAATTAAAACCTCTCTTCTAACATTTTTATAACTCCCTTGAGGTTTATCTGCTTTGCCTTATAGTAGTTATATAAAAGCCACTTTAATTCATGGTTATTTCAGCCCTGAAATCCCCAAAATTTTGCACATTGTGTTCTAAGGAGCAAAGCGATGCCTGTTTGTGCCGTCCTGATAGCTGGACAAGACGCAGCAAACTCATGCATTCTGAAACATGACACAAACACTGTCTTTTTGGCAAAACAATCGATAGAGCAAACAAACTAATTTCTGTAGACATGCTGCCTCACAACATTGCTGTGCGAGATAAACTGGACCTGGGACAGGCGAGTTATGCCCCAGTGGTTTTAGTGGTTGTTGAGAACGACAGTTTTGGAGGCTGGTCAAACAGCGGTCTCATGGTCATCTCTCTGGATCATCTGGTGGTGCTGCCGGTTTTCTAAGTACTCAGCCAGTTCAAAGTCCTGAGCTTTCTCCGCATACATCTTTGGAGTTTCACCCTGCAGGTAAAGGGAGACATTAAGCCTTTAAGCCAATTTTTTAAACACGGCGAAGAGAGGCCAGGAAATTATGGTTAAAGGTGGAGGCAGGATTGGGAAATGTTACCAGCCAGATTCGAACTAATGCCAGCCACATGAACAACACAGCTTAATGTACCACAGATGTTATATGACCCTGGGTGTGCACTTACTGCTAGGCCATGACCGGAGCAGATTACTATTGCATTACAGCTGAGGAATAGAGTTAAACTAACAGCTGCAGGATTACTGTTCATCACTGAAAGGTAATCACACACACTCTCTCATACACACATGTCATTGTTTCTCCAAAAACTTTACAAAAATTCCTGCATAAGAAAGTTCCTTACACAAGAGCAATTTGTTGGGAGAGTCCTTAGTTTTACCTACTTATTTACTTACTGTTGTATAAAAGCAATATTACACTCGCAATCGTGCTGTATTGCCCATCTGTCAGCACCACTGTTATTACCTGTGGCACGAGACCGCGCAGCCATGCTAATTAATTTAGCTAATTCACTCAAACAAAAAATAACGAAAAAAATTTGTTTACGGAAATAAAAATAAAAATGAGCATTCAGTTGGGAAAAAATTAAACTAAAATAATACATTTTCATTACTTCAAAACTAACTAAAAATAAAATGAATATATTAGTGTTTTTATACACAGTATTTTCTAAAACGATTAACAAATTTGCATGCAGCTCGGCGTAATATTAATAACTTTTATGTTTAATTTTAAGGACATTTTCATTACTTTTGTATGGTTAAACAATTTGGGTACTGTCTTCGGTTGTCACTTGTTGTCCAATGTAAAATCTGGTTTGTGATCCACACCCAGCTGAGAATCAATGCTTTAAGTTAAGCTTACCAGAAGAAAACAGTCTCTCCCTTAGCTTTTGAGTATCTTTTGATACAAATTGACCACTGAAATCCATAGAAGTGACAACATAATATCTCTCATTTTGCTTATCTTTTCTCAAATGACTTTGTTGCATTTGATTGAAATTTTTTTTTTTTTGAAAATCACATGTAGACTGTCATGGTTGAAAGAGCCCAACCAAACACGAAGAGCTGGAAGAGGTCGCTGAAGACGTTCAGTATGAGGACTATGTGCATCTTCTCACCTGTAGGTCTGTCTTCATGAGAGATGCACCTGCCTCCATCAGGTAATAGCAGATCGTTCTCTGGCGTGATGCAGCGGCCTTATGCAAAGCCGTCTCCCCTCTGAGTCACAAACACACAAAAACATCTCATAATCTTGGCTCCTATGACTCAGATACTGACAGTCTGAAGACCGCATACAATAAAACTAGTTGATTCTCTTTAACCATGAATCAGACGGTGTAAAAGAAGTTAAATTTCTACTTACGTCGATTTCACTGTCACATCCAGGATGCAGGCAGGAGCTATTCACCAAAGACAGCGAAAGAAAATTAGAAATAAAATGCGCAGTAAGATCAAACAAAGAGTCAAATGTAACTGACTCACCATTATCAATGATATACTTGACAATCTCTTTGTTGCTGACATCGACAGCGTAATGCAGGAGGGTGCAGCCGAACCGGTCCTGCACCAACAAATTTGTTCCGTTTTCATGCATCTGTACTAGCTGAGGCAGACAGACAGTCCGTCAGATCTTGCAATGTTAGGCAGAGAACTGATACACGGCATCTTTATTGGTGATTTTCATCCATCCATCCATCCATCTATCTTTCCATCTCTCTAATCTATCTATCCATCCATCATCCATCCTTTCATCTATCTGTCTGCCTATCCAATCTGTCTTTCCATCAATCCTTTCATCTAATCTCTTTCCATCCATCTTTTCATCCACCTATCCATCCATCCATCCATCCATCCATCTTTTCATCAAAATCTCTTTCCATCTTTTCATGCTTTCCATCCATCCATCCATCCATTCATCCATCATTCATCTATCCTTTCATCTAATCTCTTTCCATCCATCCATCCATCCATCCTTTCATCTAATCTCTTTCCATCCATCCATCCATCTATCTATCTATCTTTTCATCTAATCTCTTTCCATCATCTTTCCATCATCTTTTCATGCTTCTTTCCATCCATCCATCCATCCATCCATCCATCTATCCTTTCATCTAATCTCTTTCCATCCATCTTTCCATCCATCCATCAATCCATCCATCCATCCATCCTTCCATCTATCTAATCCATCCATCCATCCATCTTCAATAATAATTAAAATTATGATGTTCAGATTGATTTGTGTAAATCTTAGACAGGTTATTTTTAAATACCTTTTCAAAGTTGTCAGACTTCACAGCCTCAAAGATCATGTTTATTGATTCTGAAAGAAATTGAACAAAATATGAAACACTTTTCTTGTATTTAATGCATAATTAGAGAAAGCATAAACGTATCAAGCTATAAACAACCAGTTAAAAGTTTTGGCTTATGCTTAAATGCTTCGAATTAGTTAGGCACAATTATATTTGTCTACCAATGTATGCATTTCTTTGCTAAACTAAAATTGTATTAATTATTTTAATGGATGAGTTGGACTGGATTATTTCTTAATGTTCATGACTTTATTATAACTATTTTTCACATATTAAAATGATATTAAAGCATGAGAAGGTGTGTCCAAACTTTTAATTAGCAATGTATATTGAATATATTTATCTACCTTGATCTGCATCATTCCAGATATCTAACCTGTGAATCCACAGAACAAAATAATATTGCATGTTAACTTATCAATATTCATAATCTAAACAAATTATGAAACTACATTAGTAAGGCTCACACCCCTAGGCATAAAAAATAATTAAACATTGTATATTCATTGACAATACCTTGAGTCTCCTTCAGGTGTGTTTGAACGATTTATATTCATAATTTTTGCTCCCCTCCTTTGATATGAAATACAATGGACAAAGACAAACAACAAGCATATGTCAGATATTCATTTGAAAATGAATATCTTGTGGTCTCTCACCAACAAAAAAGTACCATGGCTTATGAACATCGTACCACTGAAATACTATGTTTTTGAGACATGTAACACGGTGGTACCATATTATTCTTTTAAGTAGTTTGGAGTTGCATGTTAAGACCATGGTATATGGTAATCATTCAGTTCCATTGTATATTTCACAGTAGCATGGTATTACCATCTGATATCATCACTATACCACGGTAAAGCCACAATACATTTCGTAAGGACTGATCTAGAGAGGAGCATAATGGGATGGGATGGATAACTTTGTTGGCTTGTTTTGTTGTTAGTAATGACTTGTTGTAAATGTGTTGTAAATAGCATATGACATAACACTATATGATATGCAGCAGGTCCATATGGAGAATATAAAAGATAATGGATTAGGTAGAGCTGGGAATCCATTCCAGAAAGAATCGATTGTTTGATTCAGATGCATTGGTTATTAAATCTCCATGGAAACAGTGAAGGCTTCTGAAGGCAGATTAATTCTAGATTTATCATCCTAACAAAAAAGTATTGTGGCAGTAACATGGTAAAATGATGGAATCAGATGGTAATACCATGGTACTTTGATATACTCAATGGTATTTACATGCTACTCCAAGGTGCTTCAAAAACACCATGGTATTGCTATCATGAACCCTGCTATCATTAACAGTGTTGATGGTGACCTAGTGCTGATGTCAGGGCCGTTTCAGACCATTCTGGCGCCCTAGGCGAGATCCCTATTGGCGTATTTTGCATAAAGTATATTTTATCCCCATCATTATTGAATCCCCGTTTTATGTTTTAGGTTTACGGTGTTATTGTGTGCATTGCATAGAAAATAATATTTCCATTTCAAATGTTTAATCGTATAACATAATGTCAGCATGAAAATAGCACGTTATAACTCTGGCTCCAGTCATGATCACACACAGTCGATGTCCAGGTATGCTCAAATTGGAAGATTCATTCACCAGAAGAGCAGTGCCAGAACATGACTGATGTAATGTATTCTTCCGCAAATTGCTTGCAATTTTACGTTTCAACCACAGATGTCGCTGTAGAGCACAAAGTTACATAGTGCAGCTTTAAGAATCGAGAAAATTCATCTGGAATTGACCCTTGGAATCGATTACATGGTTTCTGAAAACCTGGAATTGGAGTTGATTCCAAAATTTCTGGAATTGAACAGCCCTAAAATTGGGTATCATGAATGAACAATGATCATTGATGAATATCGAATATTTAAATAATACATATTTTTTACATTAATTATTCTTGGTTAATATATATTTATTAATATTAGGGCTGTCGATTTAACGCGTTAATTCAGGGCGATTAATTATATAAATAATAACACGTTAAATTCAAGCAATTCAAGTTTGAAGTACCACCTGTTTTCTCCAGGGGGCAGTAAGATAAACTTCATCTGTATAGGCAATGCCCAGCTTATAAAGAGAACAAACCAACCCTTCAGCAGACAACGCAACACCAGGATGCGTTCTGACGTTCAGAACACAGCTTGGAGTCAAGAACGCAGGGATCTTAATCTCATCTCACTAGTTCTTCTAAGTATTAAACTACATATAACTTGACACAGCAACCTAAAATTGGTACGTTTATGAAGTGACACAACCAGAGTAAGATGCTCCAAAAGCGTCCGTCTGACGATGGTGTACATTGACAGATCCTTAGACAAGCACTCATAATAAATCTCGGACTGATTGACAAATTCAATTGCAAAATGGATTGCTGTGAACTGTAGGCCAATGATTGGCTTATGTTCAATAATATGCAAATAAACAATACATTGGATTCTAAAGGCACTTTTTGTATTGTCTTATCAGTTCTTTACTCCTCTGCCACAATAATGTAATGTATTTTAATAATCTGAATATATATGGGCCTGGGTAGCTCAGTGGTAAAGACACTGGCTACCACCCCTGGAGTTCGCTAGTTCGAATCCCAGGGCGTGCTGAGTGACTCCAGCCAGGTTTCCTAAGCAACCAAATTGGCCCGGTTGCTAGGGAGGGTAGATTCACATGGGGTATCCTCCTCGTGGTCGCCATAATGTGGTTCGTTCTCGGTGGGGCACGTGGTGAGTTAAGCGTGATTGCCGCGGTGGATGGCGTGAAGCCTCCACACGCGCTGTCTCCGTGGCAATGCGCTCAACATGGTTGACGGTCTCAGACGCGAAGGCAACCCAGACTGAGGTGAATCACTACGCGACCACAAGGACTTAAAAAAAAAAAAAAAAGCACATTGGGAATTGGGCATTCCAAATTGGGAGAAAAAAAGGGGATTTTTTGCTTGATTTTGTGTTGAAATATGACCTATGCATGTTTTTGATAGATTTCGTGAGGTTAGCCCCATTGTTTGTAAGCTGTGTATAATTTACTGTGACAGAACAATAGCCACAATGAGGTCTGACAGATGGGATGTGTTTTTTCTAAGTATTACACTGTGCATTAGGCCTGGGGAGGGTGAATGTATACGCTGATAAATGAGTGTTTAATAGCAGGGGTGTTCATGAGGGGCTGTTGTGTTGTCTCAGACTTTTGGTCCCCATTGTATATATTGTATATTGTTTACAAAAAAGTACTGTAGTGGTACCATGATACAGTGGTACTTTAATATATACCATGGTACTGTTTAATTACCATATACATATGCATGGTATTTAAGGGTACTTGAAAGAATACTATAGCCGTACCAAGGTGCATGTCCAAAAAACATAGTAATACCATGGTACTTTTTTGTAAGTGCATTCAAATTTATTGTTCTTAATATACAGTGGGTTAATTACTATAGATTAATACTAACCCTACAACACACCAACTGGCTGAATGCATAATTAATATGTCATTATTTAGTCTCTTTATAAAACATTTGTGCTTGTGGGGACAAAACTCCTCTTTGCAAGGTGTTTTGTCAGCTTTTGCTATTCTTCTGGAGGGCATTTTCAGAAATGTTGTGCACACAGGCAAAGCAAAACCTGCCCACACACAAACTCAGCTACTCAACAGTTAAAAAGCAAAATAAAAATGCACTTTTAGGCTGCTCTGTTTGCTACCCTGACAACATCAATTGATACACCTTAACTACATGTTTTTTTATATGAAGTGACTCATTTTAACCTACCTGCACAGTGGAGAAGGCCCAGGAGAACAGGCAGGAAAAGCAAACTGGTGTGTGGTTTTGGAACATCCCCCTATGGTTTCCATCGCTCCCGGCATTCCGGGCGACGTGCCCACCGTCTCCTTGGTGACCAGCTCCGGGTCCAGGATGAAAAGCTCATCCTGGGAGATCTCTGTCACATAGTTAAGATGCTCCTGCAGAGAGATGCAATGTTTCAGAGTAAAAAGGAAAAATATGACACGTAAAACAAATGTAAACCTAAAAGTTATTTTTTACAGTTACCTGACCGCGGTCTATTCTGTAGAAACGGTCCGCAGTTGTAGCTGTTAACAAATCAAACAACAACAACGAGTGATTATGCACTGCAAAAAGTAATTTTTATTACTTAATTATGACTATTTTTTGGACAAATTCTCTCCTCTTTTGCAAATAATTTGAAAAGCTCTGCTTACAGTCCAGGAAGCACCATTTCGGTGAAAGCTTTGGCATGTTTAGTGTATCTGTATTCACACCATCCCCCTCCTAACAGAGAGAGAGAGAGAGAGAGAGAGAAGACAGTGCAAGTGAAAAATGGCTCCTGTCCAAAACGGTCTCTCTGTGTGACTTCAATTAGTCGCAATGTTTTTTCTCAGATTATAATTGAACAGGAAGTCAATGTGCGAGGAGTGTCACATGCACACATGCTTGCCTGAATCATGGTAATTACAGTAGAAAGTGGCTAAATTTACTCTCTTAAAGGTAAAACACATCATTTGTGCCACACTTACATGTTAACGTCACCACAAGAAACTGATTTCAGACTACTTTATAAGAAACATTTTGCTCTCTTCCAGGCAAGTAGCATTAACACAGAAGTATATTTTTTGTAAAGAATGACTGTATGTAAAAGATGAAATGAAAGCATGAAAACGTATTTGTTACGTAAAAAAAAAAAAATCTCAACAACAGTCATATACAGTCAGAAGTTTACATACACCTTAGCCAAATACATTTAAACTCAGTTTTTCACAATTCCTGACATTTAATCGTAGAAAACATTCCCTGTCTTAGGTCAGTTCGGATCACTGCTTTATTTTAAGAATGTGAAATGTCAGAATAATATAGAGAGAATGATTATTTCAGCTTTTATTTCCTTCATCACATTCCCAGTGGGTCAGAAGTTTACATACACTTTGTTTGTATTTGGTAGCATTGCCTTTAAATTGTTTAACTTGGGTCAAACGTTTTGGGTAGCCTTCCACAAGCTTCTCACAAAAAGTTGCTGGAATTTTGTCCCATTCCTCCAGACAGAACTGGTATAACTGAGTCAGGTTTGTAAGCCTCCTTCCGTGCTCGCACTTGCTTTTTCAGTTCTGCCCACAAATTTTCTATCAGACTGAGGTCAGGGCTTTGTGATGGCTACTCCAATACTTTGACTTTGCTGTCCTTAAGCCATTTTGCCACAACTTTGTTGGTATGCTTGGGGTCATTATCCATTTGGAAGACCCATTTGCGACCGAGCTTTAACTTCCTGGCTGATGTCTTGAGATGTTGCTTCAATATATCCACATTATTTTCCTTCCTCATGATGCCATCTATTTTGTGAAGTGCACCAGTCCCTCCTGCAGCAAAGCACCCCCACAACATGATGCTGCCACCCCCATACTTCACGGTTGGGATGGTGTTCTTCGGCTTGAAATCTTTAACCTTTTTCCTCCAAATTGTTTTTGGCCAAATTTTTGTTTCATTAGACCAGAGGACATTTCTCCAAAAAGTACAATCTTTGTCTCCATGTGCACTTGCAAACTGTAGTCTGGCTTTTTTATAGCGGTTTTGGAGCAGTGGCTTCTTCCTTGCTGAGCAGCTTTTCAGGTTATGTCGATATAGGACTCGTTTTACTGTGGATATAGATACTTGTCTACCTGTTTCCTCCAGAATCTTCACAAGGTCCTTTGCTGATGTTCTGGGATTGATTTGCACTTTTCGCACCAAACTACATTCATCTCTAGGAGACAGAATGCATCTCCTTCCTGAGCTGCATGGTCCCATGGTGTTTATACTTGCGTACTATTGTTGTACAGATGAATGTGGTACCTTCAGGCATTTGGAAATTTCTCCCAAGGATGAACCAGACTCGTGGAGGTCCACAATTTTTTTTCTGAGGTCTTGGCTGATTTCTTTTGTTTTTCCCATGATGTCAAGCAAAGAGACACTGGGTTTGAAGGTAGGCCTTAAAATACATCCACAAGTACACCTCCAATTCAGTACACCTCCTATCAGAAGCGAATTGTCTAAAGGCTTGACATCATTTTCTGGAATTTTCCGAGCTGCATAAAGGCGCAGTTAACTTAGTGTATGTAAACTTCTGACCCACTGGAATTGTGATATAGTCAATTAAAAGTGAAATAATCCATCTGTAAACAATTGTTGGAAAAATTACTTGTGTCATGCACAAAGTAGATGTCCTAAACGACTTGCCAAAACTATAATTTGCTAATATTAAATCTGTGGAGTGGTTAAAAAAATGAGTTTTAATGACCTAAATGTCTTCAACTGTAAAAATGTAGATTAAAAACATTATCACCACCTTTTTTTTTTATTATTGTCTTAAAACAACATTTTGACAATGTAGTTGTGCTCTCTTGGTGGCTCTGAATCTGTTTAAAGTCAATGTGAACTGTAGTTCATAACCCATTACACTTAAGGAATAGTTTACCCAAAAATGAAAATTCTCTCATCATTTACTCATAATTCTCTCATCATTTACTCACCCTCATGCTCGATGAAAGTCATACTCCCAGATGAGTATGACTTTCTTTCTTCTGCAGAACACAAACAAAGATTTTTAGAAGAATATCTCAGCTCTGTAGGGCCATACATTGCAAGTGAATGGTGATCAAAACTTTGAAGGACATAAAGGCAGCATAAAAGTAATCAACAAGACTCCAGTGGTTTAATCCATGTCTTCTGAGGAGATCCAATCAGTTTTGGGTGAGATCAGACCAAAATGTAACTCCTTTTTCACTATAAATCTTTACATCAGTCTCCTTGATGATCATGATTTCAAGGTTGATTATAGCGCTCTGCGCATGCATCAGCACTAGGAAGTGTAACCGAGCCTGAATTCATGATCATGCCTAGAGACTGCAATGGAAAGATGTACAGTGAAAATCAGTTACATCTTGCTATGTTCTCACTCAAAACTGATTGGATCGCTTCAGAAGACATGGATTTGATCACTGGAGTCTTATGGATTACTTTTATGCTGCCGTTATGTGCTTTTTGGTGCTTACAACTTTTGGTCACCATTCACATGTATTGTATGGATTTTCTTCAAAAATCTTCGCTTTTGTTAAGCAGAAGAAAGAAAGTCATACAGATCTGATATAGCATGAGGGTAAGTAAATGATGAGAGAATTTTCATTTTTCGGTGAACTATTCCTTTAATGTAATCTGATGTATTTCAGTATGAAACAGGATATTCAACAACAAAAAAACTCTAGGCCTGAACTTGATTTTGTCCATTAAGAAACTAAAAGGGGGTGTTACACACCAGAATGGAGCCAGGGTTAAAAAATATGAGAGATTAGTGATATTAGTTGGAAAAAAAAATATATATATATATATATATTTCAGAGGTGGAACAATTCAGGTTAACTTTAAGCCAAACTCTGGCAGTTCAGCCCCCCCCCCCCCCCTTAACCTTGCAAATGAGGAACGAGGTTGTTGAAAAATCATCCTGTTGACACATTAATAACCACTTTCAACAAGCTGAAAAGCACCTCATGTAGCTTCTCAATATGGAGCCGACACATCTCCAAATCACTGTTCCCAGGAACTGTAATTACCCCTATAGGAATTGCTGAGAAGGTGAAAGCAAAGAGAAAATGAGGTCAGGTTCAGTTTATACATATTTGAAAGGCAGTAGCTTTTACAGAGGGAGTTTGTTTGTGACTAGGTTTTGATAGCTGTGAGAAAGATAGAGGTGGAGGAGATGAGACACTCACAGGCCTCCCTGAGCTGCTCCTTATCATAATGCAGTGCTTCATAATCACACATGCTGATGCGGTTCACCTGGATCTGAATTTTCTCTGTGATGGGCTGCTGACTACATCCAGAAGAAGGAAAAAAACATTCAGATTTAATCTTGATAATTCATTTTAATTGGAAAATGTTTGTAAATTATTCATTAAACTGTCATTAAGATTATTATGGATGGATGGATGGATGGATGGATGAACTTTTGGTTTGGTGGATGGATGGATGGACAGATAAACTTGGTTTGGTTTGGTTTAGTGGATGGATGGATGGATGGATGGATGATGGATGAGTGGATGTGTGAATAGACATGTATGGATGGGCTTCTGGTTTAGTGGGTGGATGGATGGATGGATGAACGTTTGGTTTGGTAGATGAATAGAGGGATGGGCTTTTGGTTTAGCGGATGGATGGATAGATGGACTATTGGTTTGGTTTTCTGGATAATGAATGGATGGATGAACTTTATGTTTGGTTTTGTGGATGGATGGACAGTTGAACATTTGGTTTGGTGGATACATTAATTCACTTTTAGTTTAGTGGATGTATTAATGGATGGATGAATGAACTTTTGGTGTGGTGGATGGATGGATGAACCTTTGGTCTGGTGGTTACATGAATTAACTTTTGGTTTAGTGGATGTATTAATGGATGGATGGATGGATGGATGAACTTTTGGTTTGGTGGACAGATGGTTAGTTGGATGGATGGATCAGTAGATCGATCGATGGATGGATGAATCGGTGGCTAAACAGGTAAATAAAGGGATGGATGCATGGATAAATGAGTGAAATGATGTACTTACTCGTTGAGCTGTGGTAGAGAGATTCTTCTCTTCGTCTTTTGCAGCATGTTGGCCTGGTTCCTGAGGGTGATGTGGATGACAGATGGAGCCAGTCTACATGGTTCTCCATCCACTTGCACTGGTATGGGCTTAAAAGTGGTAAGAATCACCTCCTGACACTGATTAAGCCTCTCACCATGCCCTCCAACCTGCAGGGTTGCCTACAGAAAGAGAGAGCACCAGTATTTAAATGGATTTTGATAAACATTGCTGTCTGCTATCTGGTTAATCAAAGAACTCAACTCTCAATGATATTGATCAGGTATTTGAGAAATAGTAGCTACAGTGCATTCAGAAAGTATTCAGGCCCTTTAATTTTTTTCACATTTTGTTATGTTGCAGCCTTATGCTAAAATGCTTTAAATTATTTTATTTTTTTCACATCATTCTACACTTTATACCCCATAATGACAAAGCAAAAAACAGATTTTTGATAACTGCAAATTTATTAAAAAGAAAAACAGAAAATACCACATAGACATAAGTATTCAGACCCTTTGCTATGACACTTAAAATTTAGCTCAGGTGCATCCCATTTATCTGGATTATCTTTGAGATGTTTCTACACTTTGATTGGAGTCCACCTGTGGCAAATTCAATTGATTGGACATGATTTGGAATGGCACACACCTGTCTATATAAGGTCTCACAGCTGAAAATGCATATCAGAGCAATAACCAAGCCATGAGGTCAAAGGAACTGCCTGCAGAGATCAGAGACAGGATTGTGTCAAGGCACAGATCTGGGGAAGGCTACAAAAAAATGTAAGGTTCCCAAGAGCACAGTGGCCTCCATAATCCTTAAATGGAAAAAGTTTGGAACAACCAGAACTCTTCCTAGAGCTGGCCGCCCAGCCAAACTGAGCAATCAGGGGAGAAGGTCCTTGGTAAGAGAGGTGACCAAGAACCCAATGGTCACTCTAGTTGAGCGCCAGAGATTATGTGTGGAGATGGGAGAAACTTGCAGAAGGACAACCATCACTGCAACACTCCACCGATCTGGGCTTTATAGCAGAGTGGCCAGACGGAAGCCTCTCCTTAGTGCAAGACACATGAAAGCCCGCTTGGAAGGACTCTCAGTCTGTGAGAAACAAGATCATCTGGTCTGATGAAATGAAGACTGAACTGTTTGGCCTCAATTCCAAGCACCATGTCTGGAGGAAACCAGGCACCGCTCATCACCTGCGCAATACCATCCCAATGGAGAAGCATGGTGGTGGTAGCATCATGCTGTGGGGGTGTTTTTCAGCGGCAGGGACTGGGGGAATGGTCAGGGTTGAAGGAAAGCTGAACACAGCAAAGCACAGAGATATCCTTAATGTAAACCTGGTCCAGAGTGCTCAGGACCTCAGACTGGGCCGAAGGTGCACTTTGGCTGTCCACAGACGGTCCCCATCCAACCTGACAGAGCTTGAGAGGATCTGCAGAGAAGAATGGCAGAAAATCCCCAAATCCAAGTGTGCAAAGCTTGTCGCATCATACCCAAAAAGACTTGAGTCTGTAATCGCTGCCAAAGGTGCTTCAACTAAGTACTGAGTTAAGGGTCTGAATACTTATGTCAATGTGATATTTCAGTTTTTTATTTTTAATAAATTTACAAAGTTATCAAAAATCTGGTTTTTGCTTTGTCATTAAGGGGCATGGAATGTAGACTGATGTGAAAAATAAATCAATTATAATTTAAAGCATTTTAGCATAAGGCTGCAACATTACAAAATGTGAAAAAAATGAAGGGGTCTGAATACTTTCTGAATGCACTGTATAGCCAAGCCCTGAAACTCACCAGGGAGGTCATGGTGAATCCGATGACCTCAATGAGCCCATCGTCATGTTTCTGTGGGCCAAAGTCATTGTGTTCACTCGGGTTCCCCCATGGCATCGTACCAGCGCAATATCTACAAGCCATAATACCAAACTCAGTCAGAATAATCTCATTTTAATGAACTCTGAACTTGTTTTTTCATGGAATAGTTTCTCCAGATTATCTGCTATCCTGTAATAAACATAACTTGGAATGGGGAATCTCTTTTCAAATGAGATTTTCCAGCTAAGATTTATATCAAGGTCTGATTATCCTGGCCTGTGGTATGACATTAGGATAAAAATGCTCTGGATGGTATGGAATGGCCCACACTTTAAATTACATTTCTAGTTGGTTTTTACAAGAAAACGTTAAAAACTTTAAAGGATTCTGAACATGAATTGAATGAGTTGTCTTATAGCTGCATAAAACATTCCCACAGTCTAGTTACAGGTTAGTTTACCTGGGAATGTTGAGGAAAAGGAGGCACTGCAGTTTCAGTTCTTGGACTTTACTGGTCAGATCAGTACCATCACACTGAACAGGAAACCCATGAAAGAAACAAAAATGAGAAACAAAGTGTATGAGGGCTAGGGGTGTGCAGCGAAGCCATTATCTGTGTTTGTATCTGTATCTTTTCATATGACTAATCTGTATCTGTCTCTGTATTCAGATAGAACTGGGTGTGGGTGGGGCTTAAACCGTGAGTCAAAACTCAACGAAATGGCCAATTTTAAATGTTACTCTTACATTTATAGTTTCTAATAATAAAATATGCCTTGTATATGCCTTTTCATAATAATAGTCTAATAATAATTATTATTAGTAGTAGTAGTAGTATACAATTTTTATTCTTTTTTTTTCTTACTAGATGAAGCTGAATTTGTAGGCTACATTAATTGTGGAATATGTTGTTCACTGTGGTTTCTCCTGGTATTTCTGATATTAATACTGTATCTGCATGAAACAGAATTTTCGTTTGTCTGTGCATGTATAACAACATTATTCTGAAGGCAGGAGGTGTCAAGCAAAATGTGAAATGTCAAGCACACATTTTGCAATGAATAATAAATACAAATACAAACATTCAAATAAATTAAAATAAAAACAATATAGCCTACAAACAGGTGAAATTCCCTCAAATCTATCAGGATTTTTTACGATAGGACTCCATTATGTAGTTAAATAATAATAATAATAATAATAATAATGTTATATTTATATAGCACCTTCAGGCACAACCCTAATGAGGGCACATTTTACATTACACATGGAGAGCTTTTGCGCACTTTCTTTTACATTATTTTAACGTTCTTGTAAATTTACATTTATTTATTTATTTGTTAAGTAGATAAGCAGACACCTATAGGTAGACCAGTGTAACTCTGTGAAATACTGTACTAAACATCCAAGTTGTCAAATAGGCTACCTATATTACTGTAATCAATATAGTATTGCCCTTTTTTGTGTGTAACTATTACATATTTTATATCATAATTTACTGCTCTGTTTTAGTGAAATGTAAAGAACTAAAGCTAGCTGTGTCAGTCCCACTTTATATTAGGTGTCTTTACTATGTACTAACATTAAAATACATACAATACGATGTATGTATTGTGTAACTACATGTTGTTCTGCAAAATTCTTACAAGATACACATTTGCTGCTAGTTTAGGTACATGTAGGTTTAGGGGTAGCGTTAGGGTTAGGTTTAGGATTAGGGAGAGGGGTTAGGGATAGTGTTTAGGGTAAGGATTGGTGTAGAGTTAGGTTTAGGGGTACGTTTATTAAATTCAGGTACTTTAAATGTAAGTGCAATGCAAAAACACATATTTTCATAATAAGTACATTGTATCAAATGCTTAAGTACATAGTAGTTAAAGACATCTAATAAAAAGTAGGTCCGCTGTGCAAGACTTTTTGTTTTTCTATAAAATAAATTGTTTACTGGTATTTCATTTGTAACAATTGCACATTTTATAATACAATATAATATAATATTTATAGTCATTCCACATTTTGTAAAGATCTTATTATATTATATTTAAGCAAATTTACAAAGCATATATACACAAATATTAATGTTATATTAAAAATTATTTTTTGGGGTTTGAGGTTTGTTTATAAGAACAAGATTTTGAAAATTGACTCCAAATTTTAAGTAATCAGGTCAGTTTAAATTACCTTGGGTCATATCACATTGATTAAAGTGTATGTATATTTAAACACATTGGTCCACTCACCACCACCTTGATGTGTTTGGACAGATCTTTGGAGCTGCCCATGATGAAGTCTGAGAAAGCAGTCTGCAGAAGAGCACATACATCCAAACACACACATTAAATACACTACATATTAGAGAAAGTGTCGCATTAAATTATTAAAAATGATGTGTTAATATTCAGTATAATTATAAATTATTAACAATCATTAATTAGTTTATTAAAAAGTAGTTAGCAATTCTATATTTCTAATGGATAGACACACTCACTCCTGCATAAAACATCTTATTGCGAAGTCGGCTGTTGAACTTTTCAGGTTTGGCTTCTAAGAAAACAAAACAGAAACGTCTTATTAATGTGAATCCTTTCACATCCACAGATTTTACACGCAAACTTATGTTTTTGTACAACAAATTGAAATGACACAAATGCATAAACACACCTCTGGATTCGTGAAACTCCAAGGTCACATGTGCGTCAAATCCAAGGCTGAAGTAATTGTTGAAGACGTCAATGGGAAGCTGAAACAGGAAGTCAAAACACTCAGTACAGAAAAATAAGTTAAAAAGCCCTAAAATACAGTTCATTCATTCTCTGTTTGTTGTGAAGAAACTGGTAGAATGGTGAGGAGTGTCTAGCGCCCTTTACTGTTATCAACTGACCTTGTCTGTCTGGTGCTCATCCCTCTCCTCTTCACTGGCCTCTAGGTTGGGCTCCACACTCAGGTTCCATCGGTCCAGTTGGACGATGTTGCCGTCTTCTACATGGGACAAGATCTTAGTCACCGGCTCATCAGTGTAGCCCTGGAAGTCCACAGGTAAACACTTTTTCAAACAAGAAACCCAATCATTATAGTAAACAGCTTCAAACTCTTTATTCCAATCAAAGAAGCAAGGCTATTTTAAAATTTGCTATTCACACGAAGCATTGCCTAATGAATTACTGACTTGCATAAAGCTAGAAAGGGTTAGAAAAGTATCTCAAAAAGCCTTTAAATCCAGGTAAATCCAAATACAGCTCTCACGGGTTCACATACTTTTTCCTGCAACTGTAAATAACCTATCGTGGACTCATTTTGTCATGTTCTACCACTTTAAGAATGCGCCGGTATTACCAGCTGTGTCTCATTAGCAAAGTTATTTGTTTTGAACCACAAATCCACAGGAGGCGGCAGCCTTTGCGTACTAAATGAGACCTAAAGTGACCTCAGGCTGTCACACTGAACATTTGGTCCCATTAAGATGCAGGAAGAATTTGTTAAACAAAATTACAGTGGGTGAAAAGGACCCTCCCAAATGAATCAAAAACAACAAATCTAGTTTTTATTTCTGTCAAACATGGATATCTTGTACTTGACGTTTCATTTACAGAACGGTTGGACAAAGCTCAGACTTGGAAGCAAAAATGAAAAGTGCTCTCTTGCATTTTGCTGTCAAAACCTTACTGATTACACTAGCTTAAACCAGCCCAAGGTTATTTGCTGGTCTTAGCCGGCCTCCCAACATGGTCAAGCTGGTCAGGTTTGCTAGGTTTAGAGGGGTTTTAGGCACCAGCTAGACCAACTTAAACCAGCTAACACCAGCAAACTACTTTAAGCTGGTTAAAGCTACTTTTTACTGCCAATGCATTTTTGAGAACACTGCAACAAAAAGTATGAATGTTCATACCCCGCCCCAGTTGAGCGTTCTTGCCAGGTCATTTCCTGTCCCGAGCGGCAGTACGGCCACAGCAGGCTGAGGGTTTAACTGGAGCTCGTCAAGCACAGAAAGAATCCAGCCAACCTGTCCAAACAGAGCAGAGCGAACACAACACGTGATGGACCCCATGAGCTCCCTGGCGTAGGGTCGGTAGAAAATCCATTTAAATCCAACAGATGAAGTCAATTTAGCCAATATTTGGTGATTGGCTAGAATAAAGCTTAGGCAAAGTTAAATCATTTGAATTTATGTTCTTTTTGCATTGCAAAAAATGTCTGTGTTTGGAATGGAATACTAGCATAATGCTTACTGCATACTGCACAGTATATACTGTATTTTACCTACTATTTTTTTTAAAGGAATGTTATGGGTTCAATACAAGTTAAGCTCAATCAGTAGCATTTTTGGAAAGAAAAAGTGGTTCCAGTGAACAACTTACAATGGAAGTTAATGGGGCCAGTTCATAAACATTAAAATACTAATTGTTTCAAAAGTATAGCCACAAGATGTAAACATTATACAAGTTTACATAATTTTAGTGTGATAAAATCGCTTACTAACCTTATATGTGTAAAGTTATATCCAATACAGGAATTACAGGGTTTCATTGTCATGACAACAAAGTTGTAATATTGGATAAGTGCTTTACTGTAACCACCATTTTTTTTATTATTTTTTTTAAATAAAGGGGAGGACTCTACTTTTTTTGTGTGTGGAAATCAACATTAGCTTACATGAGCTTAACTTATATCGAACCCAAAATATTCCTTCAAACATAGTATGTTAAACAGTACGGCATTATGCAACATTAAACATTTAAAACAATCTCATCAAATAATGAGTCAAAATGGAGATGTTAAAATCCAGTCAAGATGGAGTCAAGTCAAGCGCATTGCATTGTGGGGAAAACCCACAGACTGAGCGAAGCATACATATTGCATACTGCAATAATATGAGAAGTGTTGTAGTAAGCTATTTAAAAAAATTTCCTCTCACTTATTACTAGAATTACACACCACCAGGGAAATTCAAATGTTTAAATAAGAAAACATTTATTTGACTAACCGTTCCATCTCCTCCACAAACCAGGATCCGCAGGTTGGGCACTTTGCGGTACATTTCCAACCTTAAAAACAGCACGAGGTCACGACTTTTAGAGACTGTAAATGAATAATTTCCGTGGAAAGAAAGAAAGAAAGAAAATATGATATTCATCTCTTACCCCTCTCTCGGGCCCCCCTGAGTGAGATCAAACACTTGCCGAGGGTTCAGGTACCACATGAAAGACCGGATGATTTTCGTTCCCTTTACAGAAAAGAAGTGCAATTATGTGGTTAATATTAGATTAGATTACATTAACTTCACTGTCAATGTGCAGAGCATAACTGCCAGAAGAGCAAATAGTAATGTAGCATATGAGTAAAGTGCAAATGGCAGAAGAGAAAGAATTGCAAATCAGTAAGAATGGCAGTCTGGGGGGGCCTGGGTAGCTCAGTGGTAAAAGACGCTGGTTACCACCCCTGGAGTTCGCTAGTTCACTAGTTCGAATCCAGGGCGTGCTGAGTGACTCCAGCCAGGTCTCCTAAGCAACCAAATTGGCCCGGTTGCTAGGGAGGGTAGAGACACATGGGGTAACCTCCTCGTGGTCGCTATAATGTGGTATGTGGGGCGCGTGGTGAGTTGAGCGCGGATGCCGCGGTGGATGGCGTGAAGCCTCCAAACGCACTATGTCTCCGTGGCAACGCGCTCAACAAGCCACGTGATAAGATGCGCGGGTTGACAGTCTCAGACGCGGAGGCAGCTGGGATTCATCCTCCGCCACCCGGATTGAGGCAAATCACTACGTGACCACGTGGACTTAAAAGCGCACTGGGAATTGGGCATTCCAAATTGGGTGAAAAAGGGGAAAAACAAACAAAAACAAACACTATCTATGCTAAAGAGTGGAATACATTAAATATGCACATCTAACAGTGTTGATGTGGGGCTGAGCCCCTCTAAGATGGAAATCCTAGAATCGCCCCTGGTATATACTTTATATAATGCTCACCCATAAAAAACATATATACTGTAGGATAATCTATATGTATACAAATATGAGTAACTAATTAAGAACAAGTAAATATATATTATGTAAGTCAATATGTAAAGTACTAATATATGTTACAAATAGAGTATATAGTATAAAATGTACAGAATCATAAAATGTGCAAAAATCTGTACTATACACTAAATAAATGTAGTTCTTATCCAGCAGGACATGAAATCTAACATCAGATGAACTTGTAAGTCAGTTCTGACCTGGTTTCCACCACTCTTTGGATTGACAAACACCAGCAGTGGCTTCATGAGCTGGGACGGAATCTGTCTCACAACGAAGTGTTTCCATTTTCCATCCTGCTGAGAGTTAAATATTGATACCTCGTCATTGTTTATATTATATGTGCCACTTTCATTCACACTAGTTCTATTGAGAGACTGTTACCTCCACGACTTTTTTGCTGGGCTTGGCTTTAAGTGACGCTTTCTTCTTTCTTTTACTGTTCTTTAATGATCCCTGTATAAAGTATGACAGGGAGGTTCATAGACGTGTTTATAGACTTTTCAGTTGATGAGTATTTACATTTGTGCTGAGGAATGCAGCTGACCCCCTTTGACCCCGTCAAAGCCAATATAACAATTTGAAACACCAGCTGAAAGATTAAAGCCACGTCCATACTAATTCTGTTTTTAGTTTCCAAACGTCAACACTTTCCAAAGTATGTGGTAATGGGGTCTGTTTTTGAAATGCTCCATTTGTGGTGGAGGAAAACATCTAATGTGGATGGTGTAAACGTAGTGAAATGAATGAGTTTGCAAACTAAAACTAATTAGTAAGGACGTGGAACACAAATATCAACAAAACAAAAGTAACCAAAATTTAAACAGTCATGATCCTAATAGGACTGGCATTTAATAAACAGCAACCGATGGCATCATGGGTATGAAGTTGGCTTTGTTGTAATGTCTTATCAACAGGGCATATGAACATGTTAAGTATGTTATAAAGCCTCATGAATGAAGACAGTGGTCCATTAGGTCATACGGTACCTGCTGTCTGCAGACTCTAATGATCCAGGTTGGAGGAATGATCACAGCCGCATGAGCTCCAAGAGAACAGGTTTCATCGATTTTCTGCAGCATGAAGCAGTTTACTTTGTTGTGGTACTGTAAAAAGAAAAGAAAAGTGCATTAATATATATATATATATTACACTTTTCTTTTATTAATATTTTATCAAATATTGAACCAATTTAATTAAATATTTAACTTAATAATAAGAAAACCTTAAAATCACATCAAATACAAATTAACAAATGTTCAAGATAATTTATATATATATATATATATATATCTATATATATATATATATGTATGTATGTATGTTTAAATCTAAAGTGGAAAACATACTCTCATCCACCGCTACTCAAACCATTCCAAGACATTTTCAAAATCATCTCTGCAAACCATCACAAAAAAATAATTTCAGATCAACACTCACTGCCTGCTTGCACCATGAGCAGCTGATGGCCACAATATCTTTACTATGGAAAGAGAATTTCTGCTGGAAACCCTACAGACAGAGAGTAAAATTAGGCCATAAATATTTTTTGATGATTATCAGTCTCTTATTTTTATAAGTACTGGACTGATGCTGGTAAAAGACCTTTCCACACTGCCTGCATTTTCCATCTTGCCGTCTCCTGTGGACCCAGTGATGTCTCATGTTTGGGGTCTGAATCATAAAAAAAACTTAGTTGCTAAACAAACTTGTTTTTAAATATATAAAACTTTAAGTTAGCATGTTTTGTTTTGCTTTGCTTTGCTTTGTTTTGTTTTGTGTGTTTTGTTTTGTTTTGTGTGTTTTGTTTTGTGTGTTTTGTGTTTTGTTTTTGTTTTGTTTTGTTTTGTGTGTTTTGTGTTTTGTTTTTGTTTTGTTTTGTGTGTTTTGTTTTGTGTGTTTTGTGTTTTGTTTTTGTTTTGTGTTTTGTGTTTTGTTTTGTGTTTTGTGTTTTGTTTTTGTTTTGTTTTGTGTGTTTTGTTTTGTGTGTTTTGTGTTCTGTTTTTGTTTTGTTTTGCTTTGTTTTGTTTTGTTTTGTGTGTTTTGTTTTGTGTGTTTTGTGTTTTGTTTTGTTTTCTTTGCTTTGTTTTTTGTTTTGTTAAAAATGGGTGACTTCTTACCTCTCTGACGTTTCTCATCCCTGGATCCTTAAACGATGGCTTACACCTGAAGTTAATCTGTGGAAAACAGCACATTTAATTTGTTTTGATAAAAATTAAAACATCTTAATTCCATCACTAGTTTTTCAGTTTTACAGCAAGCTTCTAACCTTCTCAAGTTGATCCATACATACAGTATGAACAGCTATTTTGCAGGATGCACATTTGTGGCGAGGAAGGGACTTTTGCTGAGAAAAAAAAAATGAACATATTTGTAATACCAATGGATCTGTACTTACAACATCTGAACAGTAGAGGGAGCACTGTGCAGGGATTTTTACAAATGCAAGCTATTAAGTGCTATTCGATTGTCTAATGTACCAAAAACTTTGCTTCACATCAACATATTGCTGTAAGAATGAGAATATGGCTAATTTACCAGCGACTTTGCAAAGCAATACGTCTCTCCAACATAACAGAAATCTCCAGATGGACTGGTCTCAAACCACACATGTTGACCAAACTGGGCATTTTCCTGTGGGAAGACAGTTAACCAGTAAGAGGTATAGAATTTACAGTACATGAGTCCTGTTGTTCATAATAGATACATCAAAATTCTCAAAAACTGATCGTCAAAATTACAACAGCAAAGAAAAACATTTAAAAAGATGGAGAAATTACAAAAGGCAAGTACACCCAGTGAAGTACCACAGAATATTTTCTAACTTTCAAGATTTCTGTAATTTAGAAAGTGTAAATCTACTGGGTAATAGCAAGTTAACCAAGATTTTAAGTTTGATCCAGTCAGTAAACAAATACATTTAGCCCACGTCTGAGCGCCATTAAAAAGTCTGTATAAATACACAGTACATTGGCCAATCTAGAGCAACTTTACTATGCATAGAAGACACATAAGGAAAATATACAGAAACACTTTGATGTGCCTTCTATGCATAGTAAAGTTGCTCTAGATAGGTAAATTTAACCGTAATGTAATTGGCTCATAAGGCAATGAGGGGCATTCCTATGTCATTATAAAACACTTGAAAGACAGCAAAGGAGTAACTCACAGTCCAATCGACGGTGCTGCAGATCTCTTTGCTTGGTTCACTTTTGGCGGGTATTGTGGCACAAGACTGGGTAGCATTATCTGGCACACCAGCCTTGGCAATGGCTTTCCTGAGACAAACACATTCAGAGAGCTGTTAAACAGACTGCCTGTGTCCATCATTTCAAAGCCAATAAATTAAGGAAATGTTTTTCTTGAAAGGATGGCATGTCTTTCCTTTATCTAATAACACGCAGAACGCCTTGGGGGTCTCTTTAGGTAACATCTGTTTAACGCCCATATCAGTCAATAAGACTATTTTCACCAGCCACCTACACAGAGCATTATAAAGCATGCAGATCTGTTATCAATACTGTAAAAATGGTTGCATGCATAGCTGATAGATACAAATGGGTCCAATAGAAATTGCTTCCATTTTGCATTTTTCTAATTTAATACAAACAATTTCATTGCAAATTAAATTATCAGCATAAAACTAGTGAAAAGTTTAATTGAAAAAAAGAATATGAATGTCAGAAATTCTTAGTATATGTTATGTCCCTCTTTTGCTTCAATGACAGCATGCAGTCAAGCATGGACTCCACAAGTTTGTGGGCATAAAATATGATCCATGTTATCCATCATGATTTGAGAATGTTTAAAAGAGCATCTTATGTGCTTCATTGGAAGCAAGGAAATCTGACCTTTTGTATGGTAACATGATCCATATAAAATAGCTTAGGGTGCAAGGGTGGGGCATTTCCAAGTTTTTTTCCCCAATCCTTTTGTAACAAAACCTAACTCACTCTGACCTTTGTGTCCTAATCCCTACAGAGCGAATCAGTGAAGCTTAGCAACCTGTTGCTGAGAAGCCCACTGGGTGATGAGTGGCATTGATGAGTCACATTACCTCACTATGGTAGCAGTTGCGCTAATGAGCACACGGCATGGAGCTTGTATCCACGGGACGGAGAATAAGAAGGTCAATGCAGTGAAAAACCTGCATTACAACTGCCTGCTCTTACATGCCATCTAAATTTTTGATCACTTGAAAAATGTCCACAGATATTGCCTTTAAAGTGCAGAGATTCTTAAAGGTGAAGTGCCATTTTTTGTTTTTACATATCCTTGTATCCCAGCTTAATATGCAGAGAAAAGTATAAGTAATCTTTGTAGGTTGGTTCCTTTAAGTATAAAAGATTAATTTACAGAGAACATATAAACACAGCTCATTTCACAGTTCATTTTTAAGAGAAGTTGGCGATTTGAGTTGACATGAGCAACTGTTCTAAAAAAAAATTAAAAAAAAAAAAAAAAGGAAGAAGCAGAGTTTAATGTTATCCAAATGTGCAGCAATGCAATTCGGGGTGCAGACAATTAAGTGCCACCTGTTAGATAGAGCAGTCAAGTAAGATTAGCATTAGCATTTAGCAACCAACATTGAAGCGACTTGACCTCCAGCAATTTCATTGTTGTCAGGGTGAATGCAACTTTAAAGTAAAGAGCCAAAAAAAAAACGTATTTCATGCTTTCGTGTCATCAAGGGTTTAAAGAAACCAACAGTATGCCGACCTCAGGAGATTTAAACACTGCAAGAGTTAAAACAGTTTTAAAGTTAAGAGCCAAAAGAAACCTATTTCATGCATTTGTGTTGTCAGGAGCATACTATAACAAATTACAAATACTCTTACTGTAACTGCTTAGGTTTTCTCAGGTAATTAGCATTTAAACACTGCAAGAGTGATTTTTTTTAAGTTAGGAGCAAAAATAATCCTATCCTAATCCTCATGTTTTTGTGTCATCAGGAGCATACTATAACGAATTACAAATATGGGCTAGGGGGAATATTAAGTAAAAAAATTTAATTATTTCAGAAAAACAGCCATAAAATGCAATGTGAATTACAGTTTGCAAGCAATGTTTTAAAATACCATACAATAAAATGACTCCAATGGTCTTGATTTCTATCTTCTTTGAGAGCACAACACAAAATAGTGAATTTCAGACTCAACTAAAGAAAGGTTTTACATACGACAGGAAACCACTCCAAGTCTCCAGCCTGGGATCATAACAGGCCCCCAGTAAAGGACTGAAAGATGCTTGGCCCCTGTAGCATGTGGAGCTCCTTTGATTAGGAAGTGGCAGTCCTCTCCCTGGCCAGGGGCTTCCCGCTTTGGAGATGGTCGAAACCCGTCTGCGACGCCTCCTCTGGCTGCTGCGGCAGTAGCGGCCATGCGAGCCTGGATCCGCGTGCCCATAATGCGACGAATTCCTCCGAAGGCAGCGTGGAACTCGGATCAGCGGCTGGGCCTGGACTCGCTCCGCCACCACAGTCAGAGGAAGGCAATCCTGCTGACACAAGATGGTGGACTCTTTGATCTCCCAGTCCGAGACATCAGCATCTTCCAAACGCTCCTTGCAATGCTCTGAGTGGCGACTTTCTTCTGAGTCGCTTCTGAAGTCCACGCTATCGCTGTCCCCTTCTGAGAAAAGCACATCTATGTGACTCTTGAACTTTAGGCTGCTTCCCTTGAGTTCCACCTGCCCTGGCAGCGGGCTATTGTCTTCCTCTTCCTCCTCTTCTTCCTCCGTCATCTGGATCAAGCTGGCCAGCAGCATGGACGGGCCCAGGAGGTGCGTATCGATATTGCTGAGCTTCCCTACCTTCTTGCGTATGGCAAAACGAGGACTGGCCTTTGGGGTGGTGGTGCTGGATCGGCGTCTACCCTTGCTTTTCTTTGCTGGTTGAGTGGCAGTGATTCGAGGTAATGAATGTAGTTGGACACTTGAGCGTCGTCGTTGGGCCAATGCAGTGGACGGAAGGCCTACACTGGAGCGGCGACGGGCACGGCCGGTTGGCACTGCAATGCTCGGTCTCCTGTGTCGACAAGCTTCAGATACGTGCCCATCGTGTGCAGGTTCTCTAGTCTCTTTCCTCTTAAAATGGCGCCGAAAAAAAGTGTCCATGGTGACTGGAATGATACAGTTTCCTTTCTAAAGTTCCTGAGGCTGTTGGTTGAAAATTGAGCTTGTCAGCATAGATCAAACATTTCAAGTTCCGAAACTACTGAAAGCTTGTCGCACTGACCCAATTGATGAAGACTAATCCTTATAAGAATAGTTAACCCAAAAATGAAAATCTTTAAAATAGAGATAATCTTGCTAAACTCAACACATCAAAACCCACATGCCATAGGTTCCCCATATCAGTAAATCTGCACAATTATTCACACTATGACATCATCAAGAGAAACACACAATAACCTAATCAACAGACTTCACAACCCTGTTGGGAAGACCATCTAAGGCCAGCTTTAAATTTCTTTATTCTGGTAATTATGAGCTTATTTGATGATGGCATGTGTACCAGCATAGCCTTGGTTGACCAAGGATATCTTGCTGGTTAAGCTAGTTGAAAAGCCTGATGGGGACACCAGCACACCAGCATCTAAATCACAACAAATGCTGGTCTTTTGAGCAAGGAAGACTGGACAGAAACATGGAAAACAAACTCTGCCTAGCCTAGCATAGATTTACCAGGGGTTTACACCAGAACAATTTGCCTTCCAAATCATGTTAGTACTATCAAAGCAAGTTGTCAACAAAAGTGTATTGTAAATCCACTGGCAATTACATCATGACATAATGACGTGCAAGGCAGTCATGGAAATTAAGCTCTACTCGACTCATGGATGTCCTGATTATCACTCAGGGATGTCCGGGGCAGATTAGAAGGGCTTTCTGACCCATCAGTTGTGGCTGCCTGTACTAAATATAGCAACCTAACTAGTCTCTATCTCATTTAGAGGCGGGCATGACAAACATCCCAGGATGCAGAATAATACTTATTGCTGATTTTTCAGGTATCTAATAACATTATTTACAGTTAATATGCTAGTGTTGTTCTAAATTAAACACTGTTTTACCATTAAAAATTGTTATAAAAAACAGCAAAGCTAAGAGAATTCTTGTACCCTCATTACCAGGCAGGCAGGGTAAGGAAGTTTCACTCACCCAAGACTAATTTCAGTCAGAGTCATGTCTAGTAATGCTCTGCAATTAGTTAAGTGGGTTCCTTTATTACTAAATGATGCTCTTAAAACCACAGCCCATGTTACTGTACATTGGCTCCACCGAAACCTTCGAAGGGTGGCAATCACATCACTGAAACATCATTGGACATTATGTTCATCGCTGATTAGTTGAAGATTAGTGGTTCTGTTTGTTAACTCTGCAACAGACTTAATTAAACAGCAAAGCATTTGAATGATTTTAAATGCTTCTAACCTGCAGCCCACATGCCTGATAGACATTAAGCAGATACAATCAAAGTATCTCGGAAAAACTCTGGATTTTTTTTTGTGGTATGGAAATCTGTATTTGTGACACTTTCAAATGATAATATTGTCGCCAGTTTGTAAATGTTGTCAGAAACACTGACATAATTTAACATCATTCAAAAAAAGTGTTCTTGTCAAAAGTAACATAGTTACTTTTTCAAATGGATTAAATAAAATTAATTTGATTTAAATAGGCTTAACTTTGTAAAGTATCAAATAAGTTCAATTAATGCCAAAATAAATGTCGTTTACCAAACTGAATTGTTTAAAACTTTCATTGTATTGTTTATATATATTGTTTAAATACTTCACATTTACTCTGAATTCATTATCTGTACACTGTTGCTGAGAGATTACTCTATTTAGTTTTGGGAAATAGGTCATACAACTAAAATGCTTAAATCTTGAAAAAATTTCAAGGAAATATACAGTATATAGACCAACATCAGCCAAAAATATTTCTCTGTCAATATTAAGTACATTTATTAATTGAATTACAGCAATTTTGTGTTACAACGCATTTGCTATTAAATTATATTATGTAATAGATATTGGCATCAGCCAAATATATATATATATATATATATAAAATCAGCCAATTGCATTGACCATCAGCCACACTGATATTGTTCTTATCTGTTCAAAACACAGTTTCTGAAAATTGGTTATCAATAAAATGTATTTTTCTCTATCATTGCCACTGTGCATTAAAAAATTGTTAACATATTTAAGTGTTTACAGTCAGTTGCACTATTATGACTCACCTAAATGTTATTATCTGCAACAGATACAGTATATGGATTTGCAGATCCTTTCGCATATAAAATATGATGACTAACCATAACAGCATGTAATCACCTGTTACAGGAACAACTGGTCCAAACTCAATGCTAATTGTCCACATACAGTACAGTACAATATAATTCTAAGGCACAATCCTACATATATGTCCTGTATTAACTAATATCCAATAAAAGACGTAAGAAGACATTATACGACCTGAGAGATCTGTTCCCCGTCTCCTTTACTGAGCATCTGCTTACAATGAATTGACAGAGGACGTCCAAGTGATGAACAGGTAAGCGTCCCCCCCCCCCCCACACACACACACACACACACAGAGGAACTACACACACCTGAAGCCTACAGAAAGAGAAGCCTCACTTTCACTCACAAGCACACATCACACTGAGAAAGCAGCGGCACACATCACAGAGGAAAGAGGCACTGACTGGGCAGGAGGTAGACGGCGGGGGGGGAACACAGGGTGCATCGAAGACTCTGGTTTAAAATAACAACCAATTATCAGCTTAACACTGGGAGTTTGTGCAAGACACGGCAGCACAAACGACTGTTGCCTGTTCTCACTTCCGATACTCATATTTCATGTTATACTGTCTTGCTGGTACATACACCAAACATGTGGTTGACATCAGGTGCTTGCAAAAATCACTTTCTTAATCAGTTGTTTTTTTCTTGTTTCCCTCTAAAAATATCTAAATATCCTTAAAACAAGATACATTTACTTTATATGCAGGACCGGATCTAGGGGGTTGCTGGTGTGGGCTTATTATCCCTATGCACCAATGTTATTTCAATTGTCATGGCGCTAACCGTAACCCTAACCCTAATACAATGTGCAGGACCTGAAGATATTTAATATATAAGAACTAGGGCTGTCGATTTAACACGTTAATTCAGTGCTATTAATTCTATAAAATATAAAGCGTTACAAAAATAAACACAATTAATCATGTCCCCAGATCGTAATAAGGAATATTCCTAACATCGAAGAAATTCAAGCTTTAAGTATCACCTGTTTTCTCCAGGGAGCAGTAAGCGAAACTTCAGCTGTATAGGCAACGCGTAGCTTATATACGGTATGTTAATGATGCGACGCAAACAAAGTGAGACGCTCCAAAAGAGTCTGTCAGGCGCAGGTATACATTGACGTATCTCGGACTTGACGTTGCCCTTATAATAAATCTCGGACTGATTGACAAATTTAATTGCAAAATGGATTGCAGTGGGCTGTAGGACAATGATAGGCTTATGTTCAGTCATATGGAAATAAACAATATATTGGATTCTTAAGGCAATTTTTGTATGGTCTTATCAATGCTTTACTTGTCTGCCACAATAATGTACTGCATTTTAATTATCTGAATTATTTTATTATATATACTGTGTGTGTGTGTATATATATATATATATATATATATATATATATATATATATATATATATATATATATATATATACACATACACACACACACACACTTGTAATTATTTAAATATAGCTATTTATCATTATTTCATCATTATATATTGAATTATTGTTATCTGAAGGGCTTTCTCAGCAATTATTTGTATATGTGGTTAATTTGAATAATTAATCAGCATAACATATAATTCATTTTATTAAACATTTTAAGCGATTGACAGCCCTAATAAAAACGTTATATTTATAATTAAATATAGGCTAAATTAAATATTATTATTACATTTAATTAAAAAAATATATGCTTATAACAAGAAAAAAGTATTTGCCAATGGGATGAGAAAAATATATATTTGGGATGAGAAAAACTATATATTTTACCGAATAACAAGACCATTTTTTGCAGTGAAGAAAACACAACTAATGGCTTTATGATGATTAATATTTTTTCGATGAATATTTTGGAAAATTGCTTCTGCTTTTGAACCAACCGTTCTGCATATTGCTTATGAAAAAGAGGACATAGCAGCAATTCTGGCATCAAACAACCTGCGGCATGCAACACCCACAGCTATGAAGATGATGCATGTGGTTTAACCCACAGGGAAAATTGTGATTTAAAAAGCACATACATTTTTAACCATTGTAAAGCTAATCATAAAGATGACAGTAAATGTGGCTTTACTCAGGACATAGTGTCTCTGTCCGTATTCACGTCCCGTAATAGGAAGACACAGCGATACTACTCCACCCCAAAAGCACAATGCATGTCATTTCCATTTCAAGTCCCTTGCGCTGTTGCATTATGGATCAACGCGAAAGCACACAGGCAAGGGGTGAATGCGCCTGAATATCAATTCGGAAACCGAGGTTTACGCCAGGGGTTTGCCTATTATCAGTCTAGGTTTAACTACAGAGGGTTAATATGGGCTACTTGATTGCGGCCCTTGTTCTTAGGTAGACTTTCGCATGTGACGGACATGCAGTAGAGAGTGCCCAAAGACTTTTAAGCGATAAGGGAGGGAGATTTGCTGGCTGTTACCATGGAGTGGGACATCATGGCAATCAAACCTTCTTAGCAGTTCTTCTCAGGGTGTACTTCAAGTTATAAGCTTGCATTTGATATAGAAAAAGATAGAAAAGAACCCCAGCGTCAGGCTAACTACTTACTCATTTTCATTTAACTGACACTTTAAACCAAATCAATTAAAGTGTAATGTAGACCCCATGAAATAAAAACTGGAGTTTTAATCTGTTAGCTTTGAGGTCATTTGTTACTGTACCTTAAAAGTTGACGAAACTATCTTTACAGTTTTAATCTTCTGGAAAGACCAAAAATATTGATGACTCATCTTGTACTGACAGGCGTTTATCCAATTTTTTGTCAAATAAAATGCTCTCTAGAATGATAAAGTCCGACCCCCTAAACCCCACTTTCTTCCTTCTAGTAATGGCAAGTAGCAAATCATATTTCACAGCTGTTTAAAAAAGGGGGAAAGAAGGAAACAGAGGAACGAAAACTGAACTTGTCAAGCAATTTTATGGGGTCTGTAAGTAATTTTTGTTGTTTCACTGCAGACTGATCTCATTGTGAATTTGACAACAGTAGATCAAAAGTTCTGCTTCTGTGATCACTGCCCCCAGTGGCCAAAGCTAGAAGCGTCATTTAACATATGGTCACGTGTGAGTTCCAGTTTCCAAGTAGGTATAGCTGCAGGCCGTAGATCTCCAAATGGGTAAGGGGTTACTCCAGAATGGGACGTGGTTACTCTAAAAGGGGGCTGCATCAACTCCAAAAGGTTAGGGAAAGGGTTAGGTAAGGGGCTCCCTATCTCTTTAATAGTGGTTTGAAGCTCCCGGCCATTTTTGGAGCAATGCTTGCGGCTATATCCTTTTCCCAGTTTCCCCAAGTAGGTATAGCAGCAGGCTGGAGGCAGAGACCATCTGAACGGGGAGCCTACAAGTTTAGCATAGAATATATAACACAGCGGTCCCATAGACATTCTATGCGCAGTACACTGGCTAAGAGACAAGAGGCCATTCTCTTTAATGGATGACTATGGAGGAGATGCTTCAGTGTGCTGAATAAACTGCTTTAGTGAGGAAATAGTTAATCACACCTGTCCGCTAATCTACAACATGTTTTACACTAAACAATCCTTTTGGAGTGAACTATGTGTGGAACTATTAATATGATAAAATTGCTGTTTTATATGGGATGTAACAGACAATTTTGTGACCGATAGGTGTCAGTTTACGGCTCTCCCCATTCAATTGTATGGTATCCGCAAACGGTTACTTACTGTCGTAACGCTAGTTGACCGTTACGCTTACTCATATGGTAAAAACGTGGAGGTTGTTATCTCAGTATAGAAGATATCTGTTGGAGACCTCCAAATGGGGGTGGAGTCTATAAAAATAGGGTGGGATCAGTTCAGAAGGGTGTGGGGTTACACCAAAGGGGGTTGTGCCAATTCCTAAAGGGGTATCACTTCCAGGATAAATGTCCACAGAGTGGCGGCAAAAACGAGTTGTACAGTAAATTGTTTTTAGTTGTAAATCATGCAGTGCAGACAACAGGAATGTATATTCTATTAACTGTACCCCCAAACCCCAACCCTAACTGTCAGTGGAGTTAAAATGTAATTTTAGAACAAAAATGTGACCTCTGAAACTTGCTCACCATTGCTTATGTGAATGCACTACGGAACCAGAACCCATGTCTCGGAAGTTGCACTAGAGGGGAAGGTGATCACATTTTAATTGATTCAAAAATGCCTTATGGAGAATGGTGCTTGTCAGTAATTCGGCAGTATGGAGTCTGCGTGATCATGTTGGTTGCACTGGCTAATCCAACAGTGATCTTGGACTTTATGCTGACATTGGTGGATACAGCATAATAGAAACCCAAAAAGACTATTCCCAGGTGTACTTGCCACCCATGATTAATTCAATATACAATAGAAATTGCACCATAATAGGCAGAGAAAAATGGAGGAGCATTTGCCTAGTCATGTGATCTTAACATGGTGGCCACCATGAGGTGGTATACTGTCCCATTTAGCTCATAGATCAACCCTTGTAGGGTTTGAACCTACAACCTTTTGGTAACCAGCCTGGATCTAAAACCACAAGGCCACATCACCCCCTATTGTAATGAGCAATATTTAGCATTTGGCATATAAAAAGGGGAACAGTAGAACTTTAATTATTTGTTTTTGTTGTATGTGACATTACTTAATATGGATGCATTAACAGATAAAAGCAGAGATAGATAACATTTTGAAGAGTTGCCTGGATAAATATACAAGTCTCTGATGTTGTAGCAAATATGTTTGATCCAAGGGGAATTGGATGGCAAGGCCACCACCTACTGGACACAAAACACTGAGGCTGTAAATTAAACCCATATAAATGTGGTCTTTGCACATACAGTGGGGTCTAAAAGTCTGAGACCACATTGACAATCCAATTCCAAATATAATTTAAACCTGAAAATAAGTTGAAAATTTTAGGATTTCGAAAATTGTAAACAAAAATATCAATAGCCATAGTCTATTTTTAATATTTACACATTTCACTTCTATGAAATTTTTTCATCAAACTGAATTGAGTAATCTTTAAATAATATAATTTTTTATAAATTCAGCATAAATGTGAAGTAGTTAAAAAAAAAATTTGTTTTTATTCTTCACATTATGCTTAATTCATAATATAAATTCTGGTGAAAGATAATTCAATTCAGTTTTAATGGAAATTTCACATACAATTGAAATGTGTAAATCTTAATTGTTTGTTTGTTTTGAGTGAATGAAAAGGGAAATTTAAACTGTCCTCCACTAATGCAATGAACTAAAAATTTATAGAGACATTTGCAAAATGCAAAATCTTGCCAGCCCATGACTGGTCAGAGGAAAATCCCTAATTTTGTCATGTCTTTTTTTTCCATTCTATCTTTGTTCTGCAAAATCGATCAGTTCCTATCATTGTATTTTCTCCACCACAATGGTCAGACCGCAGACACAATACGACATCTCTATGCAATATATCTATACAGAAAAACAGTGGTTCTCAACTGGTTTTACTTCAGGACCCATGATTGTACATTGGACATTATTTGGCGACCCAACTCAGTACCAGATTGGTTTATCATACAAAAGTAAACAAATGTATTACCATAGACTAGGCCTGAACACTAAACAAAATGATTAACATAGCATAGGATTAATAAGATGAAATTGACAACATAAAGGGTTATTTCACCCAAAAATTACATTTGTCATCATTTACTCGAGTATGACTTTTTTCTCTTCGGTGGAACACAAAAGGATACCATAGGTAGTATGTTAGCCTCAAAGCTCAATGTTTTTTTTTTCTTTCATGTTTTGAAATATGATATGTGGTTTATTTTTAGAGCCTATTTTGAATTCCATTCTAATTGTAGGTGCATGGCATCACTTCCTTTCACTTCCTCTAATCTCTCCACTGGCACTATTCCTGTAAATGCTTGGGCACATCCTGGTACACCAAAAGCTCTCACAAAACCCACATACAGGTCTTCACTAACCCACCCAGAGACACTGACCCTGATACATACTTAGCTCCAGCATAGAAAGAGACGTTAAAGATAGCTGCTGAAATGGGCCTCTTCCTCCAAGGGGTGGAACAGCCATGCAAATGAGAAAGTCGTGCAAGCTGGGACACTGGGCATGAGAGAAATGTGCTTCTACCTACGACCTAAGAAAACCAGGTGAAAGGCTTCAGTTGATGCAATCAGGGCTGTTAAAGGATGTGCAAAACCTCCTGGCCGTGAGGAATCCAGTCGAACCTATCTGTACGGCGGTGATTCACAACCTGTGAGCCTCAGGTGTCTGAGCTGTGTGTGGCATTATCAGATTACACAAATCAAAACAGCCGCTAACAGGTGCCTCATCAGCACATATGTCAGATTGAGCAAAGATACACACACAAACTCCTGGATGGAGGATTTTATGTGTTTTGAAATATTGACAGATGATTGACCGAATGATTATATGTCCTCTTTATGATGGTGTGTGTGAGCAGAGGCTATGGCAGCATGTGCTTTAACATTATGCGCTTGTGTATATTTCATAATGAATATTCCTTAACGTAAATACTACTCTACACAACCAAATATTGCACTTATATATTCAAGTAAAGTATTTTTATATAATGTATCAAGCCCTAGATTTTTACAAGAAAACATAAGTTTTGCATGTCTGTGTAAAAGTCACCAGGATGCTTGGATGTTTTGGTTGGTTGCCAGGGCATTGCTAGGGTGTTGTTGTTGATAAGAACAAAGCATTTACCCCTATATTAATTCACATCCATATGTTCTCACAAAATGTTTAAAGGAATATTCTGGGATCAAAACAAGTTAAGTTCAATCAACAAAATGTGTGGCATAATATTGATTACCACAAAAAGAATTTTTGATTTGCCCCTCCTTTTCTTTAAAAATAACCATGTTACAGTGAGGCATTTACAATGGAAGTGAATGGGGCCAATTTGTAAAAGTTAAAATACTCGCTGTTTCAAAAGTATAGCCACAAGGCATAAACAATATGCGTGTTAACATGATTTTAGTGTGATAAAATTTTCTGTGTAAAGTTACAGCCAGTTTTACAACGTCGTTGCCATGACAATGTCAACAAACCCTATATTCCTAAAACCACTGTGAAAATGATGATATAAACAAATTTACAGTTCAAATAACACATTCATTTTAACATAATAATTAACACAAGTGCTTTCACAAAATTATAAGCTCCACATTTCTGCCTTTAAACCCTCCAGAAATTAGCTTTATTCTTTTTCATTGTAAGTGCCTCACTTTAACCTCGATTTTTGTATTTTTTTTTTTAAAGAAAAGGAAGGACGAGTCAGAATTATGATGTCGATTGAGGTTAACTATTCCCTTAAAAATAAAGAAAGCGCACCAGGTAACAATGGCATTATAAAATGGCATTAGTGTTGCCAACTTTTTCGCCATATGAATATGGGACGCTTGAGCATTTTAAATGTTTCCCTGCTTAAATACGGGACAAAAGGTGTCACATATGGGACGGTCAAAATATGGGACATCCTGGCTAATAGGGGACACTTAGCATTAGCAACCCTAAATGGCATATCAAACACAAATGTGTTCACTATTACCTTTAACTGTTGAGAGCGCTGCCATATTTGTTCCTTTTTTACATGACGCCATGACTGTCAAATCAGAGATTAAGAAGAATTCAGAATTTACAACTTGTAATTTCAAGTTCTATGAAGATGTGAAAGTTTTTTACAAGTCGGAATCATAGAATTACAGTAATCTTGACATGAGGTGAACGCACAATTAAGCAAATATCAAATATGGCAACGTCCATAACACCAGCAAGTATTATAACAGTTGACATTACATTGTTAGATAAACGAGTCCAATCAAGGCTTGAATTCATGCGTCAGATCTTAATTTACCAACAGCGGCTTTGAATACTTTTTAACGGGTGCAGAGTGCAGTATTTGAGTCACAAGGTGAGAGGGTTGCCAATTGTCCCGTATTAGCAAGACGTACCATTTTTTGGCCGAAATTATGCCCGTTGATCAAACATATTGAAGGCATCATGTCCCATATTGAAGCCGGGAAATACTAAATGTGGAATGCTCTGTTTAGTTATAGAATGTGGTAGTCAGTCTCCATTATTACCAAACTGTGTGTATATGTAATTGTATTTAGGACTCTAAAACAACCAACAACCGTATTTTGCTGCTGTGTGAACGTGGCCTTTGAAAAGTGATAGCACACCTCTCCTCAATAAACCACATGATTTGAGGTACCATTCACGTCCATTGTGCAAATGGTGCAGCTTGATGTATCGCCAAAGTTTAATACTAATGGTTAGGGGTCTGTTCGAATTCTTAAACCTAAGTATATGGCAATCTTATAAGCTAAGGTAGGCATCATTACAAACTACATTATCAGAGAAAGCAAATCAAAATCTCACACTAAAACACATCCTTCATTCCATGGATGACAGAGCCCCTCACCCAGCCAGACTACTGGTGGATTCTGCTCAAAGTCTCAATTGGAAAAACTGGTTTTTCATGCTCAGAAATAGAGCAAGGGAACTTACATTGTCTGTAGTGAGATCTAAGCTGACTGCAAAACCTGCAAACATTCCAGAGACAAACGTAAAACAGTATCTGCTTCCGGTCCGAGTTATGCGATGTGTTTAAAACTGATTGGATACTTGTTAAATCTTGATAAGGCATTTTGTGCAACATTGTGTTTGCTACAAAAAGCTCCATTTAGAGGTGGAACATAAATTCTGGAAAGGCAAGTACTCGTAGTTCAACGGTTTGTGAAGCACCAAGCTTATTTTATAACAAGGTGATTTGACAGGAAATGACAAGGGGGTCCACAATCCTGGGGCTGATGGACAAGCCAAATAATCAAACTGGAAAAATTAAAGGTCAAAGTAGAATTTATAACACAATACAACAAAGTTGTGAAAGAGGGGAAGTCTTTATATTTAATTTAGGTAAAAAAAAAAAATTCTCTACCTGAGAGACGAGAGTTTATGTAACCACCAATAAAACTTAACCTTGCAGAGCAGCACACACACATACTAGCTAAATGAGCACATACCATAGACTTCTAAATAAAAAAAGGTTTTGATTTTTTAAACAAAACATAACTTACTTTATCAATCATTTTTACCTTTGAGGGTGTCCCCGAAGGGATGTTTTGTCGACTTTAACATACTTCAAGGAACAATTTCATAACCAGAGTAAAAAGGCACACAAAATACACACAAGCATGCACAGACAAGTGCACACTGAGGTTTGGGGTATGCAAACCAAATCATTATCCTCATCAACCATGATACAAGACAGTGTTGAAATGAAAAGATACAAAAACAAATCATGTTCTGTTTTCTCTGCTATTTCACATCCTCTTATTATCAATGCTTTCTCACAATCATATGCGGAAAGGATCTGTATAAAACAAGTTGAAATTAGATTAGCTCTAAAGTCAACTCAAGGTGCACAAGGTCAGGAGTGCAGAGTGCAGGTACACGTTTTCCCAACAGGTCCGACAATTATAGTGCATAATTAATTGCTTCTCCAGTCCATTAAATGTGTCTATTTTCAGATAACCACAAGAGATCGTAGGATTATTTTAGCTGCCTGATGAAATTTGTAAGTGCACATCTTAAAAATAACCTGCTGGAAAAAAATATGTCATGAGAATTATGAACATGTCAGCTTTTTTGAAACTGTACAATGGCTATATCGAGGATTGTAATGGGTTTCGTTTACAAGGTTTTGAATGGAGACAGATTTCATGGCCCTAGGACAACAGGTGGTGTCTTTCGCCACAAGGTATATCCAAACAAAGCACCGTTTTAAATTGCAAATAGACAGATCATACATGCTGTTTCTCAGTCACGAACATTTGCAAAGGCAATTAAAGTACAAAAGCACCACAGGTTTCAAAAACGTACGATATTCAGAATTGAAACTATAAGGCTACTTATTTGAACTCCAACATCTATTTCTTTATTTAACAGAAGTTGAAGTTATGGATTACATTGTCCATGAAGTTCTCACAAACCCACACACTTCTCACCCACCTTCTACCAAAGATTCGCAGCCCAGAGAAGCTCTTGCTGCTGTTGGGACACGGTTGGGCGGCAGGGGTTGAGATGGACAGGTCAGAACAAGACGAAGAAGCTGAATCTGTATCTCCGGTGTCCTCACCATCCAGTAGAACCTCCAGGGGTCGGGATAGCCCCTCAATCTCTCCGTCCGAGTGCCAATCTGACTGCTCCATCTCGGATGTCTGGCTTGGCTTCACTTCTCACAACTTTAGACTCCACAGTCACAAGAAGCCAGTCCATCGAGGTCTTCATAGCAAACAAAAAGAGTTGATAGGCAAAATGAAAAGTAATAAAAAGATAAGAACAGTGGAGAACCTTCTATGAAGCCCATCAGAGAGGGAAAAGGCAAATATGTAAGAGGAACCAGAGACCCTTTAGATGAGTAACCATTCAAGGTTTTGTGGGGTGAATGAGTTCCACAGAGTGCAGTTTATTTTAGCACAGCTTTGTCAAGCAGTCATGCAGAACAACACAGTAACAGGAAGTAGAACTTAAAGTGTGGCTACAGCTTTGACAGTTAACGATCCTTCTTTTCTTATCCATGTGCTAAAGCCAGTTGACTTCCTCCTCCACGAGTCACCTACTACATCTCAGCTGTTTGTTTGGCAAGAAGCTTCCCCCTGGCAAACTCTCTCTCTCTCTCTCTCCCTCCCTCTCTTTCACTTTCTCCACTGACAGTCGCACAGTCACTGAGGCGTGCACTCTATCCAGGAAGTGTCAAACCCAATGGAGACAGGTGTAGGACTCGTAGACGTGTAGCTACCTGCCTTTCTAGTTTTCACCCCTATGGTGAGATCTTTACCGCCCCTCTCCAATGGTGCCAGCCCTACTGACTTGATAATGTTGAAACACACACTTTTTATCATGTCTTCCCTCTGTCTCTAACACCTCCCCACAAGCTCACCCTGCACTAGCCCAAGTTAGGACAGGAGTGTGTCGCCATCTATTGGTAGATCCTGGCAATTGGTGAACCATTTGGTGGTTCTTTGCTTGATGGTATTATATACATTTCTTCTGGGACAAGAAGGTTGATATGATCGTTTCTTCAGATATAAAGGGTCAAATTGGGAAAGATAAATAGAGCCAATTGAAAAATAGAGCCAAATAAGGCTTTAGTAGTATTTCTGCAGTGCTGTTCTAACTCAGGAACAGCAGAATGGATCAGGCCTCCCTCCCACTCAGACTTAAAGATGGGTGGAGTGAGGCCCACGCCATGCTCACTATGCTATGCAGAGATTGGTTCATGCTGCCAATGTATTTCTGGTTAACTTGCTATCTTCATAAGCATTGCTTTCATCCATCATTATGTCTAAAACTGTTGGTAGATTCTAATTAAAAAATCTAATTTCATGTACATCATGAAACAGTTAGCCAAAGCAAAGTGCCAAGTACAAGTAGTACTAAAACCAACTTTGGTTAAAGGGTAAAACTCGTGAAGCCTGTAAAGAATATGTCTGGGTCATATTTTACTACCTTTAATTTATGCTGAAGTTAATAAAACAAAATATCAGTGTGTCCAGACAGGATGACAAACTTAAAAGTAAAACAACCCAATATATTATGATAATAAGAACTTATTATTATTATTATTACTTTGGAGTGAAAAATAACCCAGACATGTTCTTAGAGAGATTCACTCGAAAACAAAAAACAAAAACAATAATAATAATAATAATAATAATAATAATAATAATAATGCTCATGAAGCCACTGAAATATTAATGTGAAATTTTGGCAGAAATTGATTTAAAACAATATATGAAAGCACATAAGCTGTTGCACCATGCTCTGTTCTTGACATAGTGAAAAGTCCCAGCAATGTTAACTTTGTCCTAGTTACTGTGAGGTCAGAGTTCACCATATTTCATACATGTTCAGATCTCCAACGGTATGAAGCACAGCAGAAGAGAAGAGCCCTTCTACTATGCAACATCCACGGAGATGATTTTCATAAGCACATGGATATAATCCCCTCCTACACGTTTGGGTTTTGTTAGATAACATACTAGGCAGCTCAGGTAGGAGAAAAAAAAGACAAAAATGTGGGAGGAAAAAAGAGGAAGGGTGAAAGGAAAGAAAGAAGGAAGGATGTAAAGAAAGAAAGAAAGAAAGAGGAGGAAAAGAAGGAAGAACAAAAAGAAAGTGGAAGGAAGGAAGCACAGAGAAGGGATGATAGAAAGGATGGACAAAAATGATGGGAAAGAAGGAAGGACAAAAAGAAAGAGGAGGGAAGGAAGGAAGGAAGGATGTATGAATAAATGAATGGAAGAAAAGGATGGGAAGGAAGAACAAAAAGAAAGAGGATGGGAAGGAAAGATGGATGAAAAGAAAGAGAAGAAAGGAAGGACAGACAAAGAAAGGAAGGAAGGAAGGGAGAAAGCAATGATGGATGAAAAGGATGGAAAAGGAGGAAAGCCAAAAAGAAAGTGGACGGAAGAGAAGGAAGGAAGGAAGAAACACATAGTTTGAGGAAATTCATGTCAGTAAATGTGATTGCTGCTGTTTAAGCTTAAATCTGAGATTAAAACTGGATGACACCACACAGAGGTGACGACACAGCTGGCTGTCCTTAAATAAATATTAAATATTTTTGTGGTTAGTGTTATTTTTATCCTGCTATTGATACCTAACAATGCAGGATGACTGCTGTAATGGGAGGAGCTATAGGTTACAGAGCGTGACACATACGGTACATTATGTTTGTCCAGAGGCGAGCTCTGTTGCATAATATGACATTTAAAATAGCTCAAGAGAATCTCAGGGCATTCTGTATATAGGTGCCTCAGAGCATGCTGGGCCACATGATCAATAAGATACTTTTGCTAATGATTATTTGTGATCATAAGGAACTATGTTGATGAATTAATAAGTTGCATTCAATGCTGCATAAAATGTAAAACTATTTTAATTTTACATGTAAGCCACTCTACAGCAGATTCATTTCAACCACGAACACTGGGGTTTAAAAGGAAAAATTATGGAAACGTTTGGTCAAAAAATGAAGAAAATACTCTTTGGAACATTCACCGAAGGAAGGAAGGAAGGAAGGAAGGAAGGAAGGAAGGAATGATAGAACATAGAATCATTTTCACTAGTGCTCTGAGTTTTTGAAACCACTGTAGTTTTGTGAGTCTAACATCCTATTTGGCCGTGTCTATGAGATATATTAAAAGATGTTAATATAATCTGTGATTCCAGTTGAAATGCTGGTGTCCAGTGGGTTCCTACAGTGGCATCAACCAAGAACAAGCTGTATACATTATGTATCATTTTTTATGGTCCTTTTCAACTACCACTGGTCCATCTGGAGGACATTTTCAATTCAACACAAAGTCAATTCAGGTAGCAGAGGTGTCAGCTGAGGGCAACTAACAAGCACCTCCACTCTCAAACAATCACCACCTCTTCAGAAGTGCTGTTGCTGGTGAAAATTTTTCGAAAGCATCAATTATAAGTAATTTTGACCAAACTACCTCACGTCTAAAGCCCTTTTATTCCAGATGTGACACATTTATGGTCAAAGTGTTCTCACCTGATACAAGCCTTTTGACAGGTGAACAGACGAAAGGCAGCTATTTGACATTGAAATCATCATGGTAATTATAGTTTCGAATTTTTCATTTAGTTTTTCATTCTATTTTCAATTTGTCCTTTCAAATTAGTTCAGCTTTCACTTTATGACTGTTAGTTTTAGTTTAGTTTTTCCAGTGTTCTCTAGTTTCATTATAGTTTTAGTTTTAAGTATATTTAGTTTTTATTTTAGTTTTTGTTTTAGTATTTTAGGGCTGCCATAGATGTTAAGTGATACCATCAAATGGTTTTAGCAAACTTTAGACCGATTTCTAAATTGCCATTTCTTTCTAAGGTCCTAGAGAATGTCGCTCTTAGCCAATTGCAGAGTTTCTTGGACCAAAATGCTGTTTTTGAGGCTTTCCAGTCGGGGTTTAAAGCTCACCATAGTACAGAATCATCTTTGTTAAAAGTACTTAATGACATCTTTATATTAATTGATTCAGGACACTCTGTGATCCTTATGCTTTTAGACCTTAGTGCAGCATTTGATACTACAGATCATGGGATCCTTATCTCCTGCCTTGAGGAGGTGGTGGGTATTCAGGGTACTGCTCTCAAATGGTTCAAGTCTTTATTGTCAAATAGAAGTTTTTCAGTCAATATTGGTCAGGTTTTTCTTCTTCAGCCACTCTTACTAGCGGGGTTCCACAAGGGTCCATCCTTGGCCCTATCTTGTTTTCGCTATATATGCTGCCCTTAGGGTCTATTTTTAATAAGCATGGTATTTATTTTCACTGCTTTGCAGATGACACGCGAATCTATATGCCCCTGAGAAAAGATGATAAGAGTGCTCTAGATTCACTTTTGAATTGTTTAAATGACAATAATCAAAATAATTAAAAATAATCTTTTTCCAGTCAGATTTTCCAGTCAGTTTTACCAAAGACGAACTGCTGAACATTCAACAGCTTATACCAGACAGTCTTTTCCCGGTTTTTGAATATTCAGACGTTTTGCTGGACATTTTAGTTGGAGGCACGGCTTTGTTGTTCAGGAGACGCAGGCGAGGGAGACGAGCTGGTGCGCTGGTCAAACTCCATCGGCGCGGCTTTCGAACAGCCCTGCCGAGCATTCATCTTGCAAATCTCCGCTCTCTTCCTAACAAAACGGACTAACTACATCTCCTCACCTGCACAAACAAGGACTTTTCAACCTCTGCTGCCTTGTGCTTCACAGAAACCTAGCTGAGTGAAGCCATTCCAGACAGCACATTACATTCAGCTGTTCAGAGTTAACAGGGAAAACGTGAGGCGGTGGAACATGCTTTTACATCAATGAAAGTTGGTGCACAGATGTAACAACGTTAAAGAGGATGTGCTGTCCTAATTTGGAAGCGCTCTTTATTAACTGTAAGCCTTATTCGGGTGAGTGTGTATATCGCGCCAAACGCGTGTGTGAACACAGTGCTGCAACAGCTGACTGATCAAATCACAGACACAGAACAACAATACCCGGACTCAATTATTATTATTCTTAGTGATTTTAACAAAGCAAATCTCACATGTGAACTGCCCAAATACAAACAGCACATTACATGCCCCACCAGAGACAGGAACATACTGGATCATTGTTACGCAACAATAAAGGATGCATATCGCTCTGTCCCTAGAGCAGCTTTGGGACTCTCTGATCAATGTCTGGTTCATCTTCTTCCAACCTACAGGCAGAAAATAAAATCAACCAAGCCAGTAGTAAGGACTGTAAAGAGATGGACCAATGCAGCAGAGCGGGAACTACAAGCCTGCTTCGACTGCACGGATTGGAGTGTTTTTGAGGCTGCAGCCACAGACCTGGATGAGCTCACAGATACTGTTACATCATATATCAGTTTGTGTGAGGATATGTGCATTCCTACTAGGACTTATTTAAAGTTCAACAACGACAAACCGTGGTTTACAGCAGAGCTCAGGCAGCTTCGTCAGGCCAAAGAGGATGCTTACATGGTTGGGGATAAAGTCTTGTACAATCAGGCCAGGAAACAAACAAAAAAATGAACAAGGAAATCAGAGTGGCTAAAAGAAGATATTCTGAGAAGCTGAAAAACAAGTTTTCAGCTAACGACCCTGCATCAGTGTGGAGTGGCATGGAATGAAACAACTCACAAATTACAGGACTCCTACCCCCAACCCTGTGGTGGACCAACAACTGGCTGATGACCTGAATGTGTTCTACTGCAGATTTGAAAGGCCCAATCTCACACCCCACACCCACTCTGACCTTCACTTCACACAAACACCACCACCTCCTGCAACCCCCCTCCTTCCCCCTCCTGCTACTCAAACTGCACTTAACATCTGTGAAGATGATGTGAGCCGCGGCTTTCAGAAACAAAAGACGAGGAAAGCTTCAGGCCCAGATGGCATCTCACCAGCGTGTCTTCGATCCTGTACTAACCAGATGGTTCCCATCTTCACACAGATCTTCAATAGATCACTGGAGCAGTGTGAAGTCCCATGCTGCTTCAAACGCTCAATCATTATTCCTGTCCCAAATAAACCAAAAATCACAGGACTTAATGACTACAGACCTTTCGCCCTGACATCTGTGGTCATGAATTCATTTGAGAGACTGGTGTTGGCCCACGTGAAGAACATCACTGGACCCTTTCTAGATCCCTTTCAATTTGCTTATCAAGCAAACAGGTCTGTGAATGATGCAGTCAACATGGGATTGCATCATATCCTATGACATCTGGACAGACCAGGGACATATGCAAGGATCCTTTTTGTGGACTTCAGTTCGGCTTTCAACACCATCATCCCAGCTATACTCCAGAATAAATTACACCAATTCTCTGTTCCCATGTCTATCTGTCAGTGGATTACCAGCTTTCTGACGGACAGGCAGCAGCTTGTGAGACAGGGGAAACTCACTTCTAGCACCTGTACAATCAGCACTGGTGCCCCCCAGGGATGTGTGCTCTCCCCACTACTCTTCTCCCTCTACACCAACGACTGCATCGCCAAGGACCCCTCTGTCAAGCTCCTGAAGTTTGCAGATGACACCACTGTCATCGGCCTCATCCGAGATGACGATGAGTCTGCATACAGAAAGGAGGTTGAACAGCTGGCTGTCTGGTGCAGTCAAAACAACCTTGAGCTGAACATGCTCAAAACGGTGGAGATGATTGTGGACTTTAGGTGGAACACCCCAACACCATTCTAAACATAACTGTGGCAGCAGTGGAGTCATTCAGGTTCCTGGGCACTACCATCTCACAGTACCTGAAGTGGGAGACACACATTGACTCCATTGTGAAAAAGGCCCAGCAGAGGTTGTACTTCCTTCGCCAGCTGAGGAAATTCAACCTGCCAGAGGCGCTGCTGATACAGTTCTACTCAGCAGTCATTGAGTCTGTCCTCCGCACTTCAATAACTGTCTGGTTTGGTTCAGCTACAAACAGACATCAGAAGACTACAGAGGATTATTGGTTGCCCCCTGCCCCCCTTCAAGAACTATACACTTCCAGAGTGAGGAAAAAGGCTGGAAAAATCACTCTGGACCGCACTCACCTTGCCCATTACCTTTTTGAACTGTTGCCTTCTGGCCAAAGCTTCAGAGCTCTGAGCACCAGAACCATCAGGCACAGGAACAGTATTTTCCCTCAGGCTATCCATCTCATGAACAGTTAAATTGCCCCATTGAGCAATAACTATGTGCAATACACAGTTTAGTCTTTTTATATTTATCCAACACATCCAACCTCTTCTGCCATTTCATTCCTCTGAAAAAAAACAAAAAAACATTTGCACTGTACATAACAGATTTGTATTTGCACTGTACATAACAGATAACACATCTGTATTAGATTGCACTACATATGTGTATGTGTGTATGTATGTATGTGTGTGTCTGTGTGTGTATGTACATATGTGTATAACTATTTTTTATTTTGTATTATTATCTATGTCTTGCTGCTGTTTTTGTATAGTTTTTGTATTGTTGTACACTGGAAGCTCCTGTCACCAAGACAAATTCCTTGTATGTGTAAGCATACTTGGCAATAAAGCTGATTCTGATTCTGAGGTTGTAAGGGCTTTAAAGTTAAAAAAAATATATATATATATTTAATTTAATTTTAGTTAGTTTTGCAGTCATTAAAATTTATTTTATTTTAGTGTCAGTTTCTCCAATTCTGTTTCTATTTTTATATCAGTTAAAGGAATGTTCTGTGTTCAATACAAGTTAAGCTCAATCGATAGCATTTGTGGCATAATGTTGATTACCACAAAAAATATACCTACCTTTGTCAATATTTGTGTGTACAATAGTAGTAGTAATAGTAGTAGCAGGTTGTGGAATTGTGAATCAGACTGGCAGAACAGGTAAGCAGGTGATACTAACCACTACAACAGACCAAAGAACAGTGCGCAAGCTACAGCTCATTTGCTTTTATGCGTCAGCTTTCATGTCGACTTCACAGCCCGCTTTGAGGTTTGGCAGTGCCAGGACACTAACGTGATCACGCTAGCTGAATTCAAAGTTATTTAGAGATGAGGGTTTTTGATGTAGCAGAACAGGTGTGGCTGGAAAACCCTTTGTTCTGACAAAACATCCTCCCTGCACACAACCAGACCACCAGCTACGAAACCACATGTGGAAAGAGTGAGTGACATGATTGGATTATCATCACAAAAAATAAATACATAAAAATATGTACACTTTAAGTCAGAAGTGTACATACACTTAGGTTGAAGTCATTAAAACTAATTTTTAACCACTCCACAGATTTAATATTAGCAAACTATAGATTTGGCAAGTCGTTTAGGGGATCTACTTTGTGCATGACGAGTAATTTATCCAACAATTGTTTAAAGACAGATTGTTTAATTTTTAATTGACTATATCACAATTCCAGTGGGTCAGAATTTTACATACACTAAGTTAAATGTGCCTTTAAGTAGCTTGGAAAATTCCAGAAAATGATATCAAGCCTTTAGAAAATGAGCCAATGAGCTTCTGATAGGAGGTTGAATTGGAGGTGTACCTGTGGATTTATTTTAAGGCCTACCATCAAACTTAGTGCTTCTTTGCTTGACATCATGGGAAAATCTAAAGAAATCAGCCAAGACCAAAAATGTGGACCTACACAAGTCTGGTTCATCCTTGGTAGCAATTTCCAAACGCCTGCAGGTACCACGTTCATCAGTACAAACAATAGTATGCAAGTATAAACACCATGGGACCACGCAGCCATCATACCGCTCAGGAAAGAGATGCATTCTGTCTCCTAGTGATGAACGTAGTTTGGTGCGAAAAGTGCAAATCAATCACAGAACAACAGCAAAGGACCTTGTGAAGATGCTGGAGGAAACAGGTAGACAAGTATCTATATCCACAGTAAAATGAGTCCTATCTCTACATAACCTGAAAGGCTGCTCAGCAAGGAAGAAGCCAATGCTCCAAAACCGCCATCAAAAAGCCAGACTACGGTTTGCAAGTGCACATGGGGACAAAGATCTTACTTTTTGGAGAAATGTCCTCTGGTCTTATGAAACAAAAATCAACTGTTTAGCCATGATGACCATCGTTATGTTTGGAGGAAAAAGGGTGAGGCTTGCAAGCTGAAGAACACCATCCCAACCGTGAAGTATGGGGGTGACAGCATCATGTTGTAGAGGTGCTTTGCTGCAAGAGGGACTGGTGCACTTCACAAAATAGATGGCATCATGAGGAAGGAAAATTATGTGGATATACTGAAGCAACATCTCAAGACGTCAGCCAGGAAGTTAAAGCTTGGTAGCAAATGGGTCTTCCAAATGGACAATGACCCCAAGCATACCTCCAAAGTTGTGTCAAAATGGCTTAAGGACAACAAAGTCAAGGTACTGGAGTGGCCATCACAAAGCCCTGACCACAATCCGATAGTAAATTTGTGGACAGAACTGAAAAAGCGTATGCGAGCAAGGAGGTCTACAAACCTGACTCAGTTACACCAGTTCTGTCTGGAGGAATGGGACAAAATTCGAGCAACTTATTGTGAGAAGCTTGTGGAAGGCTACCCAAAATGTTTGACACAAGTTAAACAATTTAAAGGCAATGCTACAAAATACTAACAAAGTGTATGTAAAAGCTGAAATAAATCATTCTCTCTACTATTATTCTGACATTTCACATTCTTAAAATAAAGTAGTAATCCTAACTGACCTAAGACAGGGGATGTTTTCTATGATTAAATGTCAGGAATTGTGAAAAACTGAGTTTAAATGTATTTGGCTATGGAGTATGTAAACTTCTGACTTCAACTATAGATAAGAAATGTACCAAAAAAGAGCTTATATTTGCAACTTAAAGTAATGCGCTCATAAAAAATTAGGGACTGAAAATCTTTTAAATCGAGAAATCAACAGAAAGTGATTTTGAAAAATTTGAAACAAAAACAAAAAACAATGTGACATAAAATGAATAAGAAATATTTAAGATTCTTCACTATTTCTATGTCACTAATCAAATGTATGTTAATTTTCAGTTACAATATTTGAACATTGTTATGCTAATTATATTATTTGTAGTTGTTTTATTATTATTAAATTGCAAATTTTGCAAAATGGAAAATAGAAGCATTTTTACTAGTGGTTTCAAACTTTTGGACACTATATTTCAATGAATAACATTGTATTAGCATAGTACATACCCAGATATTACCACGGTTCTATATCTTTAAAAAATAAAAACATGGTAATGCTATGTTTGTGTGTGTGTGTGTTAATTTTATGAAGTAAAATCAAGAAAGTGCAAAAGAATAAGGTGTTTAATTAAAGGTGCACTCTGTAATATTTTCCTCTTTAAAAAATTTTACTCCTTAAGACATGATTTGTAATTTTTCAATATATGTAGGAAATCATGAGCATTCACATAAAAATGAAGACTCCTGTCATATCAATAACCTTATAAAAGCTGTTTTATTCTACATGGAGAGGGTCCGCACATGGGGGCTGCCATGTTAGAATCACATGACCAGCCGAATACTACTCGCTTAATCTCAGTAACCGTCCTGTTATTTGACACTTTCACTCATTGATTAAAGTAATCATGGCTGACTGTGAATAATACATTTCTACAATGGCATCTGAAACCGAAAACTATTGATTTTAAATGATGCTGCATCCAAGCCGCTAGGTGTCAGTGTAAGTCCAAGATGACGCAAAAACTTAAAGTGCATCTTTAAAGGATATTCTTTTCCCCAGACCAATTTAGGGTCTGTTGAACCATCACTGTAAATAACTTATGTAAAAGAAAGCAAAAAGTTTGAGACTGTTCAGCCCTATCATTCCTGGCGTTAAGAAAATGTCCTTCACTTTCAGTATGGGGTTATTTGTCAGAGAAGAGGCGCGGAGTAGATTCGTAGATAAGTGCTCAGCTCAATGTAATCAATTACATAACATAAAATATATTTATACAATAAAGGAAAACTCAGGAACTCATTTAGCCTTAAAGGCTGGACTAATGTCATTTGATGCTTTTGATTAGGAGCTGATTACAGATATCTGTTTAGATTCTACAGAAAACATCAAGAAGTGAGAAATCTGTTCGATCGTGTGTCCATTACAATTAAAAAACAGGAATAACAGATGAGCACAAAACAGACATTAACAGGTAATTCAAATTAGATCTGAAACAAACCTTGTGGTTTGTAAATCTGTTTAGCAGTGTGCTGGTCGGATTAGTTTCTAAAACCAATATTAGTTCTCCCTCTTTGAATAGAACACAACTGTTTGACTGCGTTTTGTATGTTTTATATAGAAATCTTTTCTTATCAGGTGTAGTATTTGTAGATTCCTTTTGCCACCTGTTCAAACGTACGTTTTGCTCATTGCAGGATTGACCCTTTACAACAACTACAACTCAACTCAATATAACATTAAAGTAAGCTTACTTTCCTTTCAGTATTTCCACCTACAGAACTTTGGCCCCAACAACTGTTATCATCCTCCCCAATTATGATTAAGACATTTCTTCATCCACTGACAGTAATGAAATGTCAGAATTCACAAATCAATGCTTTCAGCAGAGAGATCCATGTTGTATGGCACTATAGATTTTCATAAGAATACATAGCCTTAGACAGTGTTGGATTTAATCCAGTTACAAAGAAATTAGTTACTGTAATCGGATTACTTTTAAAGTAAAAAGGTAGTGTAATGCATTACATTTTAAAGTTTTGTAATCAGATTACAGTTACTGACTTTCAATTAATTTTATTACTTTTAAGTACATTATAGGGATATGCTTATTTCTAATATATTATTTATGTAGAATACGAGTCATTGTGAAGGAGAAATGTGAGGTACTGAGTGTATGACTGGTGTGTAACGATGAACAAAAAAGAAATATAGACATTATTTTGAATTTATTGAGTAGAAAAGTGTTTTAGAAAGTAACTTAAAAGTAAAGTAGTAATGTGACTGCTTTTCAATTAAGTAATTAGTGAAGTAATCTGATTATAATTTTTAAAGAAATAAATTGTAATTTGTAGTGGATTACTATTTTTAAGTAACTTACCCAACACTGGCCTTAGATAATTACATATATAAAAATAACAATAACTGAATGGGACCCATTTACTAACGTTCTGTACTTGCTGGGTTATACGCCCCATGCATACAGATTGTGTTGAATATGATTAATTGTCTAAATCACTAATCAATTCATGAACTACAACGCCCCCTATTGATCACAACATTAAACTTATTCAAACTAAGGTATCACTCCTGTTATTGTACTATCCTCCTACACAGTGTTCTTCTATATATGAAGCCTCCACATAACCCGGACCTTGAATCACCGACAAGATGTACAAGTGCAAAAAGCATGTAGGTGAAAAGGAAACTTACACCATAACTGTTTAAAAGGCATTTGACTCCATAAATACATCTGTACATTTTCTCCAGTTGAGAGCATCAGTTTTATCGGTGTGCTTGTATAAGGCAAGTTTTCCACAAAGGAAATGCGCCACCTGAAAATGCCAAAAAACAAGAAAACACTGTCAGATCATGTTCTCAAAAATGTTTTAGCATTCACTGATGCTGTTTACAATGCCAGTACAATGCCTCCATCTACTGTTCAAACAAGACAGAGCACCTTACAAAAAAAAAAAAAAAAAAAAATAGAGGGCCAAGATTCATCATGTTCTGAACTGAACATTGTAAGTCATAAACTGCATGTGTAGAAACTTACAACATTCAGGAATCCAGGCCAGGTTGTAGATGGACCACTTTTAAGATGATCTTTGACTTTGAATTGAAAATAAATTACTGCAGATGACATAACAGACTGAAAAATTATGTGGTAAAGTTCAGCAGAAGATTTTAAAGAAAAAGTCATGATGGATGAATCTTGACACGAGAAAGAATTAAAGATCCTCAAAGCTACAATCCTTCATTTTTCACAGTTGTTTTTGTGCAAAATTGTTAGATATGAATACTGATTTTTTTTTTTTTTTAAAGATAAAGGATTTTTTTTATATACGTATATACAGTATAATGTATATATTGCTTTGTGAACCCTCTATTGGACATATGCATAAAAGAGGCAAAATAATATATGTCTCAAGCCACTTGCTGTGAGTGGAGAGTAGGTCTCGGATAAATTTGAGGACTGATTTTAGATTTAAATTGGCAGCGTCTGGCAGTGATGTTGATGGTGTGGTGGCATTTAAAGCTTTGCTGGAAAATATTATTAAATTGGACATCCTGAGACCAGTTAAAGGTGGCAGCAGTATATATGACAGTACAGAGTCAAGAGGAAAAGGGTCAGGCTGATTAAATGTTTAAAGCTACTATAACAGTATGAAAGCAGACGCTTATCGTCCTGTGATATTTTTTACTTTATATTTCAGATTTCCATGATGTGGAGTTTTGCAAACCAAATGCAACCTGCCATGCATACACTAACCAAAAAGTGAATGTACGATGGTTGGATACTACCATGTTTTTGGACATGTAACATGGTATTACCATGTTTTTTGTTTTTTTTTTAAGACATGCGCATGAAAGTACAATGGTACCAGGTAAATAAATATAGTAATCATTCTGTACAATTGTAAGGTACAACGGGGCTAAAGGTACTTTTGATTTTATTTTCTCCCAAAAAACACTAAACAGCAACAAAAACTACCACAGTACTTTCCTTAACACCTGTTTGTCACTATACACTGCAAAATATTCCTGATCCATTAGATCATCACTTGCAATGTCTAAAGTTTGATTTTGAGGAAAGTAGATCTAATATTTCATGATAGTCATAATGTTGTAAATTTATGTAGCTAATGAGAATCCCTGAAATTATCATATTTATTTTTAGACAAAATACTTATTTGTCTTTTTCAGTTTTATTCAAGGTGATTAAATCAAAAGTTTTTTAATAACTGTCCAATAAGTGAAAGGAAAGTATTTGGGTTAAAAAGATCCCCCTTTTGCTAGGGCTAAAGGCCCCTATAAAACAGTGATTTAAAAAAATTAATAAATAAATTTAAGTGGGGCGAATAGATTTGTTATGAAACATGTTGAAAGTGGGCTCACATTGACTGATCCAATCACAATGGAGATTACTTTGTTTATAGAATATTTGAGATGTTATGAAATGCCGAATGTGTTTAAAATTAACAGAAAATTGTTAACCCTTTTCTAAAGTGGTTATTTTTTTTATTTTTTTTTTTTTGTATTATCTTAATTTGTTACTCAAAAAAGCATCTTACTGTCTTAAAAGTATTTGCCTACAAATTTTAGCCTATAACTAGTGTCACTATATTTACACTATAACACTATAACCCCCCTGAGGGACTTTTACCCACACTTGGGGTAAAAGGCTCCCTCGCCACCTTTAAAAAATTGTTACTTTTAAATCAATATAATCTTTCGCACAAATTATGTTGCTCCATCAATATTCAATCAAATTAAATGTATTTTTTCAATCTTGATACACTTTGTGACCAGCAAAACAGCACATTTTCCTTCAGGTGTGGACCTGTGGTAGTATTAGGCCTAACATCTGATACACCACAGTACAGTACTATATGAAATGTTTTGAGAATTTTATATAGTGATATATTTTACATAGAATAGCATTTTATATAGTTAAGTTATAGCCTATAGATTCATTTTAAACGTTTACATTAACATTTTATGTAGTGGTAACTTAGGGTACTTGTTTGTTTTTATGAACTTTATAGTAAATATATGTATTTTTTATTTACTTAAATGCAAATCTATACCGTTATTTCGATCTAAGCTAATAAACAGGTCCTGCCTCTACACGATTTAGTTTATTTTTCGCGAGATTAACATTTAATTGTTTTTCAAGCGAGTAGCACCATATCGTATGACCAATTTAAAACCTTAAACTGAGAGTTAACTGCGTTTTAAACATCACTTTATATAAATAAAGCCATTTCTGTCGCTCCGACATTTACAGACACCTGCCTCAAAGCGCGAACCTTTTGATTCGGGATGTGTTGATTCAGCACAAATTCAGCAAAAAATGCCTTTATTTCGGGCAGCCTCAAAAAAATATGTCATGGCGGCCCAGGAAACAATTTCATTGGTTAACGGAGCGGCCACCTCTTTCATAATATGGTAGCACCATTCGCTTGCGTAGATTATTCTATGTGAGACTATTTCTCACTCTATTATAACAGACATAAAGCATCGTGGCGGCGGCGCACGTGCGCTCGGTTTGATGATCAAGAACTGTAAAGCACATCGGGTCGTTTATGATGGTAGTAGCCTATATACTTTGAATTGATCTTATAGGGGGAGTGAAGTGGTGTCAGGCAGACATGGTGGTCGGATGTGGCGGGGGGGTGGATTCACTTCTTTTGCTGTCTGTGACTGCGAGTGCACAAGTTGGAGTGAGTTAGGGATGCCACTTCTTTCCAGTTGAGTTTCGCCGAGTTTACATCCGGGTTTTTCCCTAGGCAATGGGAGTCGCACTACCGCTGTTCCTTAGGCAAAGTGAAATAAATTCGCCGCACCGTCACAAAAAATAGTCCTCTTCCCAAACACGTTTTGTTGAAACTTTACGCCCACTTTTCCACCAAGTATTATCGCTTTTACGGGAATCGTGATGTTTTTGAGTCGCTTGAATACGCGTTTGTGAGTATTTGCACCGTTTGACTGTTACTTTTCTCACCCCCTTCGTCTCCCTCCTCCTGCGCGGATGAATCGCTCGGTGCTGCGGCTGAGGTGAATGAGATTGAAGAAGAGTTCTTCTGTGTTTTGTATCTCAGTTTCTCTTTTTTTTTTTTTTTTTTTTTTAACACACACTAATTAAATTTGAACAAACAAAAAATAAGGTCGGTTAGCTTAGCGAAACCGTGACTAGTGTACTGCTACAGCGATGTGAGCGATCGCATCAGGGGAATCTTTGCTGAGATCTCGGAGTGTTTGGAAATATTTATTTAAATAATTTGTGGGGGGAGAGAGAGCGAGAGAGATGCACTACCGCTCAAGTGAGTAGAAGGAGGGTAAGTGCACCTTGGGATCTTTTTTTTTTAATTATTATTATTGCAACTTTTATGCGCCTCGTTTTTTTACTTTGATCGTTCATTAACTACTCACCGCTTTTCCACATCTAAAGCCCGTCGCGATCGGGTAGGTAGAGAAGTCTGGAGCCCGATGGTTTTGAAGCAAAAAATTCCCCCTTATTTCTAGGAGTTGAGCGGTGTATTTCTAAGTGCGGCGCGTCGAACGTTCCGCGCGTATTGTTATTTTGTAACAATTTAAACTTGATACATTGTTGCCGCAACGGTTCTTTCCAGCTCAGTGGAAACAATGTATCCGATGGAAGCGGGAGGGATATAAGGGGGGAAATGAACACTTTTTTTCCCTCGTGCATGGCTTGAATTAGTGGTGGTGGCTCAGTCGAGTCCATCTAACTGTAATTTGTGCTGTTGGCCTGTTAGCTTTAGCTGGGTTAGCCGTAGCACAATGTGAAAGCTCCTTATTTACACTAGCAGCTTTATAAAAGCGATTAAATCCTATTTTTTATAGTTTCCTGCGCTTTTAGTCCCTGAACGTGTCGTGGGTGGGTGATAAAGTGATGCTTTTAAAGCAATGCGATTTTATGTTGGCTTGTTTGGAAAGTGATTTTTTTTTTTTTTTTTTTTTTTTTTTTGGTGTTGCTTTTTTTCTGGTTGGTGGAGGCTGACTTATTCTAGAGCTGATGTGTTGAAGCTTGCACCAACTAAAACCAGATTCTTTAGGAGAGGAAAAATTTACCAAATGAGGTGGGGAAACAGAAACTCAACCCCCGTTTACCCTCTAGTTTTGGGGGATTTGTGCTTGGACAATCTCAAGCATGCATGTTCCCCTCCAGGATGAATCTTTGTGTTAAAGTATGCTGTGGGTAAACAACACTGCATGCATCTTCCGTGTTTATAATGGCCTAATCAAAGTGCTGCCGAACTTTTCCAGTCATTTGCACATCCCTGGTCGGATCCAGAGAGTTTAAGCCTGGTTTAATGCACAGTTTGACAGGCGGTCAGACTTTGACCGCCTGTCAAAGTTGTTTATGTTTAGTTAGCTTTTTATGCTTTTAGTTAGCTGTTTATGCTTTTAGTTAGCTGTTTATTGTTTAAACTTATGTTTACTCCCCTGATTGTTATTGATTACCTTTTTCTTTTTATCTTAAGTTTGCTTTGATCTTGTTTATATTTTGAACTGACTAGTATCATGTTTATGTGTCTATATTCTGTACTAATTATTGATATTTGACATGTTTGTTAAACTTTAGAATGTTTTTGCTCCCTTCCTTGATTGTTATGAGGTTAGCCTTTTCTTTTAACTTTTGTTTTCCTTGCCCTGGTAGTTTCACTTTAATGGTTTCACTCTTGCAATCAGATTATTTGGGAATCTGCCATTCTATGTAACAGTTTATAATGAATATAATAACGTTTTCCATGCACAAACAACTTTGAAACATACAGTTGTTGATTCCTTGTTTGTCTATTAAGGAATTATGCAAAAAGAAACGCTGCTGGTGTATGCAACAGGACACTGACAGTATTTTAGTAGTGTAGCTTGTCAGGTGTAGTAGTCATATTCTGTTACCTCACACAGGCTGAGATCCTATTTATAAAGGATAATAATTAACATTACCTTTTTATGTGTGGTCTGTTTGTAGCTGTGTAATGTCAGTTTGCTTTGGTTTAAGTAAACTTTAATACATGTATCTGTTATTAACACTCTGATGAAAGAGTTGTCAATAGAGACATTATTTATAACTTATTTAATAAAAAAAGAAATCGATTTGATACTTTAAGCTTTAACCTATACTTTATAGAATTAACCTGGACTGTCTATAGACCTAATAGTTTTAAAAAGAACATTTCAACAGGTTGCTTTGCAGGGATAAGAAACTTGCACTTTTACTGTGCTGTACGATTTTCCTATTACAAATCTTAATGTGATTTGATTCATAAACTCAGATGTAAATATATATGTGTTTTTTTTTTATTATACTGATGCTAATTTTGTCTGGTTGTCTAACATGTTAATATGCAGGGTAAATATGAGACAATGGCGTAGGTTTGGTTTGAAAGTTGGTAGGGACATTGTAAACAGGATAATATTTAAAATGTTGATATTAAAGAAATCCGAAAACATTAGTCTGGTAATATAGGCAAAATAACATTATTTTCTCATACAGGAAGTCTAATTTTACCATTTCTCTGGCCCTTTTTTTTTTCTTTCTGAAGAATAAGCAGGTTTTGAAATGACCACTATAGGCATGAAATGAAGGAAAAATATTATATGTAAAAGTGAACTTGTTGGATTATGCGTCAACGATATGTTATGCGATTAACCCTTAATGTGTCAAAATCAAATACAGTTGTCTTCAAGTAGAGCGCATCAAGACAACAGTGATATTCAAGGGACATAAAGTATTTACATATTCTGTAAAATATATTATCCAGCATTAAACAAATGGAAATCTAAACAAAGGGTGGGCTAAATTACAAAATGATTTGTCTTCCCTCACTCCCACAATCTTTTCTCATATTGTTATGCCAAATCATTTATCTGTGCAGTTATAGTTGCATCTTAAAATCCTGCTCCTCTAACCCACCCAATTACCAAGACAGTCGTTCAAATTCAAAGCTGTCTTCATAAAGAGGGCCCTTACCGGCCGTAAAAGCAGAATGTCTTTTTTACGTAGACAGAAAACATTTGTACATGAAAAGTATGCTTAATTAAATCTATTATTTTTAAGGGTTAGTCCTAAGATGGACATTCGCCTTTGCAAAATCTACAGAAAATTATAAAAAAAAATGATAAGAATAATTATTCGGTAATCACAAATGACTTTGATGCATCTTGAACAGTGCTGAGAAAAGTAACAGGTGAAATGTGACAATGCCGTTTATACGCTGCTTCCGAAGTGGTCGGATAATAATTTACTCCTGAATAATGAAACTGAGGAAGTTAATAGTCATTAAAATGAAAATAAAAGCATAGTATAAAGTAAAAAGTATTTTTTTATGAGGTAAAATTGCCCAAATGTTGGTCAGGACACGTCCTATTTTCTTATTATCCCCACCTAAATTTACAGCTATATGAGCAGTTGTGATTTCTGTAAGCCAGTTGCATGATGACGAACTTAAAAAAAAAAGCTTATGCCTTCCAAATATCTAATGACACATTAATTGATATGTAATTTTTCCCCTAGGGCTGTGTTCCACTTCACTTTTAACATCCACTCGCTAACTCCCCTAAGCACTTTCCGTCGAGGGAATCCCTGCCGCCATTTTGGAAGTCCGTTCCACTTCGTTAAGTGAGCGAGGGAAGTTTCTGTTGACAGACCCTCAACCCCTCGATTCTGACCGAGGGAACAAGCCTACTCTGTTGTACGCTTCAGGCAGCTCTATATTCCACAATGCAACTCGATTGTGACGTGACCGCAGCGATCAATGGTTAAGGGTGTTCCAGTTAAACCCATTGCACATCTTCCGCCAGTAGTGGACATTCACGCAACGTAAGCAGTGACGTACACCCAAGTCCATGAGACGGAGTGAAGTTTGCGAGGGAAGGGAATAAAAAGTTGAAATGGAATGCAGCCCAGGACACTTCCAGTTAGGTGTGTTGTGTATAGTTAACTGTGTTTCTTCCGTTTGCCTCTAACCAGATACAGTTTATTGATGGTTATTTTATTAAATTTAATTCATTATACTATAAGATTGCTTACTGTTCAATAAGGCAACATTTGGTATATCATAACTGAGGGTGAGTAAATGATGCCCATCCCTTTTACCACTATAGGCCATAACTGCTTTAGTTGGTCCTTGTTGGTTAGTTTCTGGCTACTTAATATTGTTAGTTTTTGTATGATTTGCTTCACAGGTCTCTATTGCTTGTAAAACTGGCTGAAGAAAAAGTACTTAATCAACCTGTTTTTTCAGTCCCAATTTACTGTGGACACCCAAGACCTAGACTTACAAGTTGGCCAGATATTTGACATGGTTCCTTTCCCAAAAAATCTGTGAAAGTCAGATTTAATTGTGTTTGATTGTAAACTTTATATGATGAAAGACTTGCAGAGTGACTCATAGCCACGTAGACTTGAGAGGCTGTCATTTCCTGTCCATTATCGACTCAAGTTCCTTAGATATCCGACTGCCGTGTGGTCATGACAGATGTCATCGCTGGTGAATTTAGGCTTGACTTAATATCTCACAATTCCATTTGGCAGAAATGCACAAAGCTTGAGTTTTGAAGAATATAATTTTGGGCCTGTAAAGATTCAGTAAGATGCCATGGGGACGCATTGTGTCGTGTAGTTCATAGACAGAATGAGCAATTAGACGGGTGCTGAATGCTGCGCTTGCAATGTTGCCCCCTTTTTCACAGACTGTGAGAGAGAGTTGGAGTGTCTCTCCCCTATCTAATAGGCTTTGTGTTGTGTGTGTGTGTGTGTGTGTTTCATCTTGTGCAGGGAGTTGGAGAGAGAGTGAACACCAGTCTCAGTGCCAGCTGGTAAGTCTTCTAATAGCCTCTGTTATAATTGTCCTCTTGGCACAGGGCTGTTCACCAAAATCAATGAATGTCTGTAACACAGCCTCCGTTTCGCTCACTGTTACACAAAGTCTTTGCGTTGGAGTTGTTACGATTTGTCCAACGGGCACGATGAACTCTGCCCATCTCCTCGATTGTCTCAAGTTTTCATCCTCCGCCATCCTATGTTTTTTTTCGCCCAGAAAATTACTTCTCAAGAACTATGAATTTTTTTCCTATTAGCCAAGATACATTTTTGACCTTAAACAAGAGGTTCACCAACATCTTGCAAGTACAGTGTCGCCAAATAACTCTGGGGATGCAGAATGGAATAAACCGTGTCTGTTTACGACCACTTGGGATATCATGCATCATGCCTAGGTTTAGAAAAGTGCATTTTCCCCTTCAACTGTATTAGATGCTGAATTTTACTCTCCCTTGAGGTGGCATCGAATTAAGCCAACCTCCAAGCATCTCAGACGGCTCACGGAATAAAGGTTAAATATATAAAATAGAAGAAAAAAATCCAATAAACCTCCGAAACCACTCTTTCTGATTTCTCAAGACAGGCTGAAAGTTTCCTGGGACTCTCTTTCTGGCGAACTGGATCAATGATGGAATTGCAAACATTACAGGAGGCCCTGAAAGTGGAAATACAAGTCCATCAGGTAGGAGATCTCGGCAAGAGCCTCTAATCAGTTAAATCATATGGGGAAACAGTTCCGAAGTGTCACTATGCCCTTATTACTACAGTTACCTACACAATACATATTTACAGAGTCATCTGTTGCAGTATTGACAAAATGTTTTAAGTGGAGGCTATATAGAGTATTCTGTAACTCTGTAAAATAAGGTTGTATTTGTTAACATTAGTAAATGCATTAGGTATATTGAAATAACAATGAAATAATTGTTTACAGAATTTTGGAAATCTTGGGAAATGTTTATTTATCAAAATACTGTTGTTCAGTGTGTTCAAGTTAGGCTATATTGCAGTAATGTTAATGTATACAACTTTTAATGTAAACAAATTATTAGTATATGTACAAATTAACATTAACCAAGATTATTAAAGTAATAGTTCACCCAAAAATGATTTTATTTTATTTTTTCATAATTTATAGAAGAATATTTGAGCTCTGTAGGTCCATACAACGCAAGTGAATGGTGGCCAGAACTTTGAAGCTCCAAAAAGCATGTAAAGGCAGCATTAAAGGTAATCCATATGACTCCAGTGGTTAAATCCATATCTTCAGAAGCAATATGATAGCTGTGAGTGTGAAGCAGATCAATATTTAAGTCTTTTTTTACTATAAATCTCCACTTTCAGTGTCGCATTCTTCTTTTGTTTTTGGCGATTCGCATTCTTCGTGCATATCCCCACTTTCTGGGCAGGAAGGAGAATTTATAGTAAAAAAGGACTTAAATATTGATCTGTTTCTCACCCACACCAATCATATCGCTTCTAAAGACATGGATTAAACCACGGGAGTTGTTTGGATTACTTTTATGCTTCCTTTATGTGCTTTTTGGACCTTCAAAGTTTTGGTCATCATTCACTTGCATTGTAAGGACCAACAGAGCTGAGATATTCTTCTTAAAATCTTCTTTTATATTGTGCAGAAAAAAGAAAGTCATACACATCTGGGATGGCATGAGGGTGAGTTAATGATGAGAGAATTTTCATTTTTGGGTGAACTATCACTTTAAATGCTGTAAAAGTATTGTTACTTGTTAGTTCATGTTAACTATTACGTTCACTAATGTTAATTCAAATGATTTCTGAATATGCCAGAACAGGTCTCCAAGTCCTCTATTTCCCTTCTTCCTGAGCATTAGTTGTTGTATAAGTGATAAATGAATATATGTTTCACTTCGTGTCTCTCGCAGTCAGAGGCGGCATGTCCCAGCAGGCAGAAAATTAGCTGAGCTGCCTGAGTGGAGGAAAGAAAAAGGAAAAGACAGGGAGGGAAAAAAAGTAGAGAAAGTTAAAGTGGGAGAATAAAGGGTTATACTGGGTAGATAAAGCGTAAGCCATTACTTAAATTGTAACTAATCGTCTCAAGCAGGTGTTCTTTTACATACTGGAGTTTTCTGTGTTGCCGTCTGGTTTTGTTTTCATATGTTGGAAGAGGGATTTCAGCTCAATTCAGAGTGACTATGACCAAAACCCAGGTTGTTTTGTGGCCTTGGATGTAGTGCCAATTGATGCCTTTGAAGAAACAAAAAAATAGTTTTTAATCGTCAACCAATTGAATTTGAATTTAATCACATGAAATTCAAAGTGCGATTTTGATAAATCAGAGTTACAAAGAGCTTGCATGCTCACACACACACACACACACACACACACACACACACACACACACACAAGGAAACTTTGGTAACTAAAGTTTGGAGTACTTAAAGCTAGAGACAAAATAAGTTAAAATAAATTAGTGTATGTACGGAGAATATAGATATACGGAGATAATGTGGGTACAGAAGCCTATTTAAATGTAATTTGAATATACACTGCATATAGTATTCAGACCCCTTCATTTTTTTCACATTTTGTTATGTTGCAGCCTTATGCTAAAATGCTTTAAATAATTTTTTTTTTTTTTCACATCAGTCTACACTCCATACCCCATAATGACAAAGCAAAACCCAGATTTTTGATAACTTTTTATTAAAAAGAAAAAACTGAAATATCACATTGACGTAAGTATTCAGACCCTTAACTCAGTACTTAGTTGAAGCACCTTTGGCAGCGATTACAGCCTAAGTATTTTTGGGTATGATGCGACAAGCTTTTCACACCTGGATTTGGGGAGTTTCTGCCATTCTTCTCTGCAGATCCTCTCAAGCTCTGTCAGGTTGGATAGGGACCGTCGGTGGACAGACATTTTCAGGACTCTCCAGAGATGTTCTAGTGGGTTCAAGTCCGGGCTCTGGCTGGCCCACTCAAGGACATTCACAGAGTTGTCCCTAAGCCACACTTGCGTTGCTTTGGCTGTGTGCTTGGGGTCGTTGTCCTGTTGGAAGGTGAACCTTCGACCCAGTCTGAGGTCCAGAGGGCTCTGGACCAGGTTTTCATTAAGGATATCTCTGTGTTTTGCTGTGTTCAGCTTTCCTTCAACCCTGTCCAGTTCCCCAGTCCCTGCTGCTGAAAAACACCCCCACAGCATGATGCTACCACCATGCTTCACCGTTGGGATGGTATTGCACAGGTGATGAGCGGTGCCTGGTTTCCTCCAGACATGACACTTGGAATTGAGGCCAAACTGTTCAACCAGAGAATCTTGTTTCTCACAGTCTGAGAGTCCTTCCAAGTGGGCTTTCATGTGTCTTGCACTGAGGAGAGGCTTCTGTCTGGCCACTCTGCCATAAAGCCCAGATCATTGGAGTGTTGCAGTGATAGTTGTCCTTCTGCAAGTTTCTCCCATCTCCACACATGATCTCTGGAGCACAACCAGAGTGACCATTGGGTTCTTGGTCACCTCTCTTACCAAGGCCCTTCTCTGCTGATTGCTCAGTTTAGCCGGGTGGCCAGCCCTAGGAAGAGTCCTGGTTGTTCCAAACTTCTTCCATTTAAGAATTATGGAGAGCCACTGTGCTCTTGGGAACCTACAATGCAGCCAAATGTTTTCTGTAGCCTTCCCCAGATCTGTGCCTCGACACAGTCATGTCTCTGAGCTCTACAGGCAGTTCCTTTGACCTCATGGCTTGGTTTTTGCTCTGATATGCATTTTCAGCTGTAAGACCTTATATAGACAGGTGTGTGCCTTTCCAAATCATGTCCAATCAATTGAATTTGCCACCGGTGGACTCCAATCAAAGTGTAGAAACATCTCAAAGATGATCCAGAGAAATGGGATGCACCTGAGCTAAATATGAATACTAATGTCAATGTGATATTTCAATTTTTTCAGTGTAGATTGATGTGAACAAAATAATTTAAAGCATTTTAGCATAAGGCTGCAACATAACAAAATGTGAATAAAATGAAGGGGTCTGAATACACTGTAAATTACACTTGTCTGCTGCTGATGGGAAATGTTTGCTCTAACTCTTAAACTGCATCCCCACAAACTGTTGTAAACTGAAAGAAACGGTTACCTCTACAGAAAGCCGTTGGCAGTCTGGCTGCTGCTCTGTAGGCTTTTGTCTTAAGTGTGAGGCAGGTGCAAATGGCTGTAGTTTCATATTTGGCCTGTAGATGGCACACCATGTCTGTTTCTTCCTCCAAAACTGTTGACACAAGTTGACACATTTCTTGTTTTCTCTTCTGTTACCATAGAAACTTGTCGCCCAAATGAAGCAGGACCCACAGGTAAATGTTTTTTGTGAACTGTTTGTCTAATCTACTAAAACTTTGACATGATTGATGACTGAATTCTTATTTTATTAACACTTTACAATAAGGCTGTATATGTTAACATTAATTAACACAGTAGTTGACACAAACTAACAATGAATATTACTTTTATAGCATTTATTAATATTTGTTTATGTTATTTCCTTCATATCCAAATAAATTTACAGTTGTATACACTACCGGTCAAAAGTTTAGGGTCACTTTCTTATTCTTTATATATATACATATATATATATATATTTTGATTTTTTTTTTATTTTTTTTTTTATTTTTTATTCACATTTTAGAATAATAGTAAAGTCATCTAAACTATGGAATAACATAAATGGAACTATGGGAATTATGTTGTGACTATAAAATCCAAAATAAATCAAAACTGTGTTATATTTTAGCATCATCAAAGTAGTCACCCTTTGTCTAGAATTTGCAGAAACGTATTTCTTGAGGTATCACCCTGGGATGCTTTTTAAACCGTATTGAAGGAGTTCCCATCTATGTTGAGCACTTATTGGCTGCTTTTATTTATTATTCAGTCAAAGTCATCCATTTCAAAAAAACTTATTATTATTATTTTTATTATTGAATTTTAGTTTTGTAATTAAATTAATATGTTGGCACAATTATATTTTTGTCTGCAAAAGTAATTTCAAATATTTAAGCATACGCCTTCAGATCAAAAGATTTTTAAGATCATGAGAAACATTTCAGGCAAGTGACCCCAAACAGCAGTGTATATTACCATTAGTATTTATACATTATCAAATAATATGAATATGTAAATTCTAAATGTATAAATTAACATTAAAAATGTATTGGTCATTATTAGCTTATGATGATACCTAATACATTAGCTAATGTTGACATATACAACTTTTTATTTGAATTGTTAAAAAAATACTCATTTATACACTTCTAATAGTTCAATAATTTAGTTCTGTTCTTGCTCAAAATTGGTGTTTAAATCTGATTCATATGCTCATCGTTGCTATTTTTTGTAGAACGCAGATCTGAAGAAGCAACTTCACGAGCTCCAGGCGAAAATCACGGCTCTGAGTGAGAAACAGGTAAGATGACTCAAGGATTGTGACGTCATTCACCACTGCAGATGCTGGTGAGAAGGACAATGTTTTTGAACAGTAAAACACATGAAACATACGTTTAATTGAGCGAAGTTGGAATTGAGAATAGCAGGTCTTATATCCACATCAAATCAATATTGACCATATTAACTTTTGTTTATGATTCATTGGTGCACGTTATAATCTTTTATAAAAATGTAAGAACTTACTAGCCTTCTGAAAGAGCTTTTCTTTTTGGCTAATGTCACAAATTACTCTTACAGCCCCTTTTCATGATCCAATCCATTCCTGATGGGAAAAAACAAGTCCCACATGTTTTTCTTATTGAATATCCTGTATCCACTTTGGAATTGGTGGAACCGATAGGTGTTGTGATTGCTTGATCTTGCTTGTTTTTCTTGCCACATGTTTTTTCTACAGATTTCAGTTGTTTTTTAAGGATATGGCAAAAAAATAAAAAATAAAAATTGTGTCCAGTTTCCATCTCCCGGTAAAGTTAAATTGTATTTAAAATAATGTTTTTGAATCTTTTTTTTTTTTTCAAGGTGGTCTTAATGGTCTTGAATTCCTACATTAGGAGCTGTTTGATTTTAATTATGTAATGACAATGGAGATAAACAAAGATTGATATGTTTAAAAGGTCTTTATTTTTATAAAAGAGCAGTCAGCAGTACAGGCCTGTGTCTGTGCGTTTAACAAAACTGTGGCATCAGAGCTAAAGTGTGTGTGTGTGTGTGTGTTGGGGCTTGTCTGGTCTCCTGGTGGGAGGTGAAAACACTCCAGATTGTCAGAGATTCTGAGATTGCACTTTTTCGTTGCTTCGTGAAAAGTCTCGATTTTTAGCACAGATGTTATTGAAATTCTCATGTCAGTTTCATCAAAGAATTGTCCCAGTTTACTGACTCGAGCTGATCTCCAGCTTAGCTTTGTGCTTGTATCCTTAAAGGGATAGTCCGCCCAAAAATGAAAATGTTCTCATAATTTAATCACCCTCATACCATCGCAGATGTGTATGACTTTATTTCTTCTGCTGAACACAAAGATTTTTAGATGAATATCTCAGGCTCGTAGGTCCTCACAATGCAAGTGAATGGTGGGCAGAACTTTGAAGCTCCAAACAGAACATAAAGGCAGCACAGAAGTAATACATATAACTCCAGTGGTTAAATCCATGTCTTCAGAAGACATACGATAGGTATGGGTGAGAAACTGATCAATATTTAAGTCCTTTTTTATTATAAATTCTTCTCCCTGCCCAGTAGGTGGTGATACGCACAAAGAATTTGAAACATCAAAAACAAAAAAGAATGTGGAAGAAGTGGAGATTTAAAGTAAAAAAGGACTTAAATATTGATCAGTTTCTCACCCACACCTATCATATCACTTCAGAAGACTTGGATTTAACTACTGGAGTCATATGTATTACTTTTATGCTGCCTTTATGTCCTGTTTGGACCTTCTAAGTTCTGCCCACCATTCACTTGCATTGTGAGGACCTACCAAGCTGAAATATTCTTCTAAAAATATTTGTTTGTGTTCAGCAGAAGAAAGTCATACATAGAATAGAGATGGAAAAATAATAGATCAGTTATATTACACATGATTTGATTTTTTTTTTTAAACTCTGTACTCAAATGTGGAGGGCAAATACTTTATGTATACAACATTAGTTAAGCCAGACAAGGATTAGAGTCTGAGACAGTTCAGTGAATGCTAATTAACTTCTCCAGTCCATTGTAAGGGTGAATCTTACTAAACCTGTCAAAAAGCATGCCTGGGTAACATTTCACCCCATAATCAAAAGAGAGAACTTTTAACCTATTTTTAGGACCATGTAAGATTTCTTGGGGATGCACTGATTTTAAAGGAACAGTTTCTATCATTTACTCACCCTCATGTTCCAGACCTGTATGCATTTCTTTCCTAAGTTAAACACAAAAAGAGACCTTAGGCAAAATGTTAGCCTCAGTCACCATTCACTTTCATTGAATGGAAATAAGATGCAATAAAAGTCAATGGTGACTGAGACTTACATACTGCCTAATGCCCCCATTGTGTTCCACAGAGTAAAGAAGGAATTTTTTTTTAAATTCTGGCCCGTGCAGATCCTTTAAATATTTTCATGTTATGACCAATAACTGTTAAATCTTGAATTGCCGGAAAGTCTACAGTAAAATATTCAACATGAACTGATGTCAGTTAATTAAAAAAATCATTAAATCAACCAATAACTTGTATCATTGCTTATTTCATACATCTCTAGGTTTGTTTGCATTGGGACCAATCCCTCCCAAATATATTACTATATGGCGGAACAAAATGAAAAAAATAAATGAATATATATATATATATATATATATATATATATATATATATATATATATATATATATAATATGTAAATTGTAAAGAATACATCACAGTAGTATTTGTTTTACTGCTTTTAATCTATGTTGGATTTAATAAAAGAGTCATTATATTACAGTAAGGACAATCATCATTCATAATGCAAAACAACTCCAAAGTAAAACATCCAGACACATTACGGTAATGAGAATTGGGGGGGACTCTCTCTGAATCCAGCCAGCCATGAATTAGTCTGCCTTTCAAATTCCTCTTCCTTTCATATGAATTCTCTGTAGCACTTTGCACACCGTGAATCTATATTTATGCGATTTAGCCTATATGTGGGATGCCCGTAGCTGGCACGCTGGTCTGTTGTGTATGTAAACTTTCTGCTAGCGAGTCTAAAGCCACTACTGTGTGATTGATCATCCCCTTAAAGAGAAAAATAGTTTTGTCAAAATTAATTTTGACGAAGAGACTTTCATTTGATGTGTGCAAAGGCTTTGTTGGAGAATGTGTGTGTATGTGTGTCAGAGAGAGAGAGAGAGAGTGAGTGAGTATTTGTGCTCTCAAAGGTACGCTTTGGCTCCAGAGGACTCTGAGGCAGCAGAGTGTGTGAGGTGATTTTCAATTGTGTGTGTGTGTGTGTGTGTGTGTGTGTGTGTGTGTGTGTGTGTGTGTGTGGGTGTGTGTGTGTGGGTGTGTGTGTGTGGGTGGGTGGGTGGGTGGGTTTGGGTGGTTTACAAGGTCTTTTTTTTTAGGCTACAAACTGGTAATTTCAAGGGTATTATGCTATGAATGTGGTTTATGAGGACATTTCTATTGTCCCAATAATTCAAATCGCTTAAAAAAACATAATAAACTATGTTTTTTTTTAACATGTAAAAATGCCTTTTTTGTGAGGGTTAGGTTTAGGGGTAGGGTTAGGGTTAGGGGATAGACTCTATAGTTTGTACAGTATAAAAATCATTATGCCTATGGAGAGTCCTCATAAGGGTAGCCGCACCAACATACTGTAGTTAAAATGGACTCACACCTGAAGGGTCTTTATGACTTAAAGAATTAAAGCACAACTGGGCTTCACACACTGAACAAAGAAACCAGGAAATTTGGTGACTAATGGTCTATTATTAGAAACTGCTGAAGCCAGATATAAACAGAACATTGAAAAGATGAGATGAGGTCTTTTCATTGTCATTTCTCAGAAAAAGTGCATACGTTTGTTTCAGACCAAATTGACCTGTTCTGTTGTTTTCAGCAGTCACCATTTCCTTTTAACTTACAATCATAATGTGAAAGTGAATAGATTTATTGCTTCTTGGTAAACTCTCTCCTTCTCCCTTTCTCTCTCTCTCTCGCTCTCTCTAAGAAAAAAGTGGTTGAGCAGTTGCGGAAAGAGTTGCTGGTTAAACAGGAGCCTGAACTGAAAATGCAGACGTTCCCGGCAGTCGCAGATAGTAAATCCGTGCTGCTCACACCCGCCTGCCCCCCCCCACAGCCGCCCACAGGGCCTCCACACAACCAGGGGGTGCCACAGGTACCGTTTTATACCCCAAACTGTATACTAGTGATTATTTTGATTCATCCCAGTGATTCAAATCTTTTGATTCTGTTCACCAAAAATATTAGTTCACCGATTCGTTCTGTAGGATGCATCATTACATCAGCAGTTAGCAACCTGTAAGTGTCTTTTTATCTATTAAGAGTAGGTTGTGGAATTGTTCATGCAACAAATTTGTTCAAAAACAGAAACTAGTCTCATTGCAGGGTTCCCACGGTCATGGAAAATTTGAAACTATCAGGAAATTTAGAATTGAGTTCAATCGGCCTGGGAAAGTCATTGAACTTTCTGTAGTGAATATACTGTATTTTTGTCTAGTTTTTCACTGCTCTGAAATATTTCATGAGATCGATATTTCTCTGAGTAAAACTCTACAAGACATAGTGATGTCTGATTTGTAAGGGGAATCTTTGTTTAAAGTCAGTTCTTTTGAATAAATTAGTCAAAGTGGTCTAAATGATTCAATAGTGAATCGATCTGAATCGAAATGATTTTTAAAAATGTATCCAGTTATCACAAATGCCTGGAAAGGTCATGGTAAAATCATGGAAGTTTATTAATCAAGAAGGGTGGGAGCATGGTTATTATATTAACGATTACGAAGACTAAAAATGGGAGTTTTCAAAAAATGAAAACTTAACTGAAACTATAAATATGAACTAAAATACGAATGAAACTAAATAGAATCATGGAGAAAGTGACTTTAGTTTTCATATTTCCAATCATTGTTGGATGATCTGATTTAAATAATCTGTCAAGCCTGATTTCTCAGTGTTTTCCTCAAAAATAACCAGCGAGTGGCCATCTGATTGATATGTGGAAACAACCAATCACAGTTCGCCTGCAAACATGATGTTTACAGGCATGTAAATATGGGGCAGGGGCTCTTTGCAACACCAAAATAAACCACTGACAGCAAATAATGCTGTAAAATCGCAAAGACAACACTAAAGAAATTAGAATCTCATTTAGTTGACCTCAAACAAAATTTCTTAATATATTTTACTCCACGAACTTCTGAACGAAGTGAATAGTTGTTATCTGGTCCAGCTGCTCATTGTTTAAGCACGATTGTTGTTAACTTAAAAGATTCATTCAGAAACACTGATTCCTTAATGACCAAAACAGCACTTCAGTTTACAGTTTCTGGAAAACACAGAGAGGGTACAACAGTGTAATACTGAGCTGTGATTAGGTGACATGGGTTCCTTGATAACGCAGCATAAAGACAAATTAGTACACTGTTTAAAACCGATTAGCTAGTTTATACAAAGGTTTATTGAAAAAAAATGTGTCCTGACTCATCGGCTTGGCTGGAGTCAAAAGGTGCATTCTGCAATCACCAGCAAACAAACTATGTATAAGCTCTTGAGTTTGTGGAAAAAAAAGGGCAGAGTGACCATAGAACCATATTGTAGTGTTATTGTTTTTATCTAGCCGATAATGTTGTGTGACCTCAAACAACCTCTCAGTTACAGAGATGAACGCTTTGTTGATGTTAGCCACAGTCACCATTCACTTTCATTGTAAGAAAAAACATTACAGCGAAATTAATTAGTGACTGAGCCCAACATTATGCCTAACATCATCTTTTGAGTTCCAAGGAAGAAAGAAATTTTATGAGTTTGGAACAACATAATGTTAAAGGGATAGTTCACCCAAAAATGAAAATTTGCTGATAATTTACTCACCCTCAGGCCATCCAAGATGTATCTGAGTTTCTTTCTTCATCAAAACAGAATTTAAGATTTTTAGGATTTCATATAAGGCCTCCTCCTTTAAACAATGCAAGTGAATGTCCTCCATTTTTTGACGGTCCAAAATCCATATTTAGGGTGCATCATAATAATTCACACGACTCCAGTCGACAAATAAAGTTCTTCTGAACCCAAACGATTAATTATTTTTAGAAAAAAAACAACACTTATATGCTTTGTAACTACAAATGTTCACTTCCGTACATCTCTGTGACGCGCGCTCATGAGAGGGATGACGTAAGCTTGTTGGTGAGGTCACGCGTCACGTGGAGGAGGAGTCAGGAAGCGCGTCATTGTTTACAAGAGAAGTAGCGCTGTACAAAAGTTTAATTGTCTTTGCTGTAGATTTGTATTTGTATAAGTGTATTGTTCAAAATGGTCGTTTGGCTTATGTATCCTGGATGCTTCAACCTTCAAAAACCCCAAAGAAAATGCACACCGGGAAAAAATTTACTTTTCATCAATTGCCTATACATGATCATGAGCGATTGAAGCTCTGGCTTATCGCGCTGAACCTGGATATCAGTACACCCCTACATTCTCTCAAATATTGGAGGGTGTGCAGTGAACATTTTACCCCTGAGGATTTCTGACCATCGAAAGAAACAAAGCGTTGATATCTGAATTCATCGGCTGTGCCCGTCCAGTGAACTCAGGTATGTGTGAACTTTGTCATTGTCACGCCTCCCTCGGGCTCTGCACCTCCCTCAGCACTCCACTCCTCATCACCCGATTTCTAATTCACCGCACCTGCACTCAATTCACTCTGCATAAATAACTCACCTTTACGCCACTTCACTGTCAAGTCTCACACAAAGGACTCGCAGTGTTTGTTTACCTGTCTGTATTTGCTCTTGATCTTCGTCGATGTCTGTTTAGTGCTTAACCAGCTGTTTCGCCTGTTACCTCTTCTTCAGTTTGTGAAGCTTCTCTTCTGTGTGATATCACCTGTACCACTGATCTCACTTTGTAAACCCTGTAAATCCTGTGAATCTCAGTAAACGCTCTCGCACTTGGTTTCACTAACTACAACTTGTGTGGCTTGAATTCTTGACAGTCATATAGCCTATATATTTCTGCTAAAGAAAAAGCACAAGTAGATAACGCAACGGCATTGCTCCAAAATAAAGGATGGTTATTTACTGCAGTAATATTTTTTTTTAATTATTATTATTATTATTTGGAAATTATTTTTTATTTTATATTGTTTTGAAATGGTTTTGGACTGTTTTGGTTTGTGAACGGCGCTTGGTCTGTGGTCTGTGCAAGTTTCTCTTGTAAACAATCATGCGCTTCCTGCCTCCTCCTTACCTGGACCTTACCAACTAGCTTACATCATCCCTCTCATGAGCACGCATCACAGAGATGTACGGAAGCGAACATTTGTAGTTAAAAAGTATATGTATATATACTTAGTATAATATAAAATAGTATAAGTATTGTTTTTTTATTCTAAAAATAATCAATCGTTTGCATTCAGAAGAACTTTATTTGTCGACTGGAGTCGTGTGGATTATTTTGATGCACCCTAAATATGCATTTTGGACTGTCAAAAAATGGAGTACATTCACTTTAAACATGCATTGTTTAAAAGAGGAGGCCTTATATGAAACCCTAAAAATCTTAAATTCTGTTTTGATGAAGAAAGAAACTCAGATACATCTTGGATGGCCTGAGGGAATAGTTCACCCAAAAATGAAAATTCTCTCATGATTTACTTACCTTTAAGCCATCCCAGATGTGTATGACTTTTCTTCTTCTGCATAACTGAAGTGAAAAATGTCACATTTCAGCTCTTTTTGTCCATACAATGCAAGTAAATAGGTGCCATTTGGCTGCTATTTGACGGTCCAAAAGGCATATTTAGGCAGCATAAAAGTAATCCACACGATTGTTTTCTGAAGCAAACAGCTAGGTTGGTGTAAGAAATAAATCGATAATTTAAACATTTTTAACTTTAAATCATTGCTTCCGGCCAGCGCTGTATTGCTGTTTGAAATGACCTAATTCTCGTGTGACGTTCCTTCCTTTTTTGTATACAAAGCGCACGCTTCTGACTTCTCACGTGAATGCTCCATTGCGCTTACTGGCAGGAAGCAATTTTTTAAAGTCAGTAATGTTTTTACTGGAGTCGTGTGGATTAATTTTATGCTGCCTAAATGTTTTTTGAACCGTCAAATAGCCAGCAGACTAACACGTTTACTTGCAATGTATGGACAAACAGAGCTGAAATGTGCTTATAAAAATCTTCATTTCGGTTCTGCTGAAGAAGGAAAGTCATTCACATCTGGGATCACTTAAAGGCAAGTAAATCATTAGGGGATTTTCATTTTTGGGTGAACTAACCCTTTAAGTGATAGAACTTTCTTTTTTTTCTTTTCTTTTTTGGGTGGACTATCCCTTTAAGAAAGTACACATGGTCAGTTTTAAATCATACTGATTTAAATGTTATCTTTTTGTATCCCCCCAACTAGAAGACTCTCACCGTAACGCCGGTCATCACTGCAAAGACTCTACCTCTTGTGCTCAAAGCTGCCACCTCCACCATGCCTGCTTCCATAGCAACGCAACGCCCCACCGTCGCCATGGTCACTGCCATCAACAACCCCCCTAGACCTTGCGCCAATTCCGACTCCCAGAGCACACCAATCAACCTTCATGTGGCCAGCAAACTACCCAATCAAGACACAGAAGCAACCAAGCGGATGGCGTCCAAGAATGTCATTGTCGTGAGTGTGAATCGCTTCTACAGATTCTTCCTTTTGTAACTTCCTCTTTAATAGTAGTTATTGATTAGCTGAAATGTAGCAATCTTACATTGATGTAGAAATGCCAATCTTTGTCACCCTCTTTTTTGCATAGCTTGCTGTAGACTAGTTGTTAGATTGCTTTGGAGTGATTAGAACAGGATTTTTGTCTCAATTTAGAATGAGATTTGAAATGACGTCTTTCTGACTACGATGTGCTTGGCAGTGGTGTATGGTGACATACTTCTGTGATGTAACCAGTTGTGGTAAATGAGACTTCTCTAAAAGCAGGCGATGTTATTATTTTCTCTAATTTCACCTGGTGAGTGCCCAGTAAACGGCTGGTTTTGTCACAGGTGCAGGCCACCACCACCTCTGTCCAGCCTATCAAAGTTCCCCAGTTTGTCCCTCCTCCTAGATTGACGCCTCGACCCACCTTTCAGCCACAGGTGCGTCTCTGTAAGACCTGCCCCTCCCCATCCCTTCCAAGTACATGCAATTCCACACCGACCCCACCAGAGGACCACCAGACACACAATATAGTTTCAGGGGCCTGCATATTATAATGAGATGGGGGAGTGGGGGGGGTGGGGGCTGTCAAAATCACTTTTTTATTGAGACACCAGAAATGTCTCGGATCCAAGTCAAGATATTTTTAATCTTCTCATCTTAAGTTTTTAAAATGGGAACTGGGAACATTCGCTGGAATGCTGTCAGCACCCAAACTTAGTAAGACATCATACAAGTTAAACGTTGTTTACACCTAGAAACCCAAGTTCTGATTTATAAAACTGATTCTCGCCTTCCCTACCCAGCACTGGCTGTTGCTGTGATACTGTTTGCTCAAGTTTTTTCTTTGCTTGAGGGCACCTACACACTAGAGTTTAAGCTATGTCAAAGAATGCTTCTTCCATTTCATTAATATCCATTGATTTCAAAGGGCGTGGTGCATCACATGACTGTAAAGGAAAAATGCAAGGGTTTGTGAAAGTTTTGTTTTACTATTCGACCAAAATTTGAACACTGAATTAGGCATCCATTGACCATTGAGAATTTCGGAGAAATGGGTCTACACGTGCTTTTAAAAATCTAATTGTAAACTGACCTGGCTCTTTCCACACCCTCAAAACAGACCTTGTGTATTCTTATCCTTCAAATCCTCCAACAGTGCTTTCTCTAGTGTGTAAGTGCTCCCTTAGTGTGTGAGAGTGAGAGAGAAGGCGTGTTGCTATTTATTCCTTTGTAACAATGTAGTTGCTTCAGTTTTCTGCTTTTGTTCTACCCCAATGCTATAAACTGCTTTTGATATTGTTTTGGCTGTCCCTGTCATTAACCCTTTCCCCTTCAAGAGTGACATCACATAACCTTTTACCTCAAAAATCTACGTAATGCTAAAGAGAGCTCAGTCGAACCCACTCAGTGTGCTGTGGTGTTTTCCAGATCTACAAACTAGACAACAGTTTCAGAACGACAACTGCGAAAACATAACAGTGAGGGAAAACTAGTTCACAAAATTGTTAGAAAATTGGGTAAGAAAAGATTGCTTTCAAATTCCTGCAATTGTAATTAATTTCTTTGAGGTCAGATAAACAAAATTTCTAGTTTCTTTGAACCAACAAGTAAAATCAGCTTTGGCAGATGGTGTCATTGAAACTGGCCATGATGTTTTATGGAAGAATTCAGATACTGTAATAAACTTAGGATAATCTATGTCATTTTAGGTGAACTAGAAAGGTTTAGAGCTTGGCACAGAGTCACAGTTTGAGATACATTATGTTGACAGAATGGGGGATTTTGCTCTTTAAGCTGTTCACTGTGAGTGAACCAGAGCTCAGTGTTGGCATTACTTACGGCTGAGATTGCCTCTTTACACAAACCAGCATGGCTGTTAAGGGCATGGAAACAGAGTGGCTTTCATGACCAATCGGTTTGGCATGACTGGACCTGCTTTCTCACTCAGCCCCCCTTCCACCATTCCGCAGGTTCGGCCGAAACCCTCCATGCCCAACAAAGTGCCCATTGCTCCTGCTCCTCCTCCCCCCATGGTGGCGGCTCCCCTTATCCAGCGGCCCCTGATGCTCACCACCAAACTGACGTCATCTCTGCCTGCCTCGGCCAGGCCCATCCACCAGGTGCGCATTGTAAATGGACAGCAGTGCACCATTGACAAGACCACTGCCGCAGTCACAGGCAGCACCACGCAAGTCACAGGCATCGTCATCAGCCCTGCCCAGATGATTCAGAACAGCAACCTTAACTTGGACACAAAGGTAGGAACAGAGGGCGGTACATCTGCGATTTAAAAAAAAATGCCATTTTTCTTAAATTATAATTTTTTGACTCATTGGCTATTCTATGCTAGGGAGGGGCTTTGTTTGCTCCAGGGACATGCAAAATTATCAGAGACATTATAAGGGGAGAGATGGCCCACTTGTAAAAAATGAGCAGTATAAGTCGTAACTCTCAATACAGCAGCTTGTCCCATTTTGCAGGTAGAAGAGCCAATCAGCTTTTTGATAGATGCAATGCAATATGGCAGCTGGAGATGTGCCATTACGTTGTTACATATTCTTGACCGCTAGCCCATACGGATGCATTTGACGCTTGCACACAATGACTGCATTGTGATATGCTTAAGTACAGTCATCTCTAGGGGCATGTGCAGTCTTCAGGTACACGAGGCTACAAAAACTGGGCTGTATGTGGACTAAATTTATGTAGCGGCAGATAGAAGACCGAGGTATACTTTAGCCTTTACAGTTAAAAGATCCAATTGATTGTTTACTCGTGAATGGTTAATTGCATTAGGTGTAGCCCAAAAAATACAGTATTTTTGTGTAAGCTAAAGCAGCTCATTTATGATACATTTGCTATCAGATTTTTTCCAGTTTTGAAATATGTTTTCAGAATGTAATCTTGACCAGTTTCTGAGATTTCGGTCTGTCCCCATTCAAGTTGACAGGAAGTAGCTGTCCGGGGGCATTACCAATATGCCTGAGTGAACTGACTTGCCTAAAAAGTAAATAAGGAATTATTCAGGACAGCACAAAGCTGTAAAGATTTCCTCCATTATTCATGATCTTTTGTGCATTTTTTTTTTTTCTCTCCATCAGACTGTGAAACCACAGGGAGGATTAGAACAGGTGGTCACAAGTACACCACCCTCATCCTCTCCACCTCTTCCTCCTCCTACTACTAAGGTCAAACAAGAAGAAAGCCCACAGGTAACATGCGTCTTCAAACTCCTTTCTTAAGCCTAACTTAACCAATAAATAAAAAATAATACAATTTTCCTCTTTCAGAAAATTGCCTTTATGGTCTCTCTTGGGTTGGTCACACATGACCATCTTGAAGGTAAGTCCCAGTGGTGGAAAAGCTGCACTGCAAGTTTCTAGTGTTCTGCTACATAAGGGTGGTGAAATTTAAGTTATTTAACCAACAAAGGGGGATGCTTTGTAACCATGCGTGCTTAGGGTGTCATTTCTCTGCAGAGATTCAGAGCAGAAGACAAGAGCGCAAAAGAAGAACAACAGCCAACCCAGTGTACAGCGGAGCAGTGTTTGAACCTGAGGTACAGAAACATTTTCTGTAGTTCCCTCCTTCATGAATGATCTGATTTTGAGAGTTTGGATTGTTTTTAGACATCTAACAATCTGACTTGTGTATCTCAGAGGAAAAAGAGTGCCGTCACCTATTTGAACACACCACTGCATCAAGGGACCAGGAAGAGAGGTCGGTGCCTGCCTACGTACCTATATTGCGCTTAGCTGCTTAAGTTCATGTACTGTTGCCCTCCTGCTTCTGTGTACCATCTAACAGACACCTAATATACACCTCTCTACTTTCTCTTGTAATGCCGCTTTTTGTCTTTGCCTGGGTTTAATCTCTCTGCAGTCCAACAAATGTTCACTAGACCTGAGCTGACATGTATGATGTGTTGTAGGATAAAAGTTTTGGTTAAGGAACAGCTCTTCCAGATTGAATGATTTAATGATTTCCCAAGATGGAAATCGAATTGCACTTAAGTTACATAAAATATTTACTTTGACTGTACTTTAAGGATTTGAGACTTGATTTGGACTACACCTTAAATGCTTGAGACTTGACTTAGACTCCCTCAAAGACATGACTTGGTCTCTACCTTAGGAACTTGAGACTTGACTTAGACTTGGCATTGAAAGACTTCACTTGGACTCCACCTCATACTTTAGACTCTAACTACCTAGCCTTTAAACCTAGCCTGGTCTTTGCCTTTAAGGACTTGAGAAGTTATTTGGACTCCACCTCAAAGTCTTGAGACTTGACTTAGACTCCCTCAAAGACCTTCGACTAGCCTTGACCTTAAGGGCTTGAGACCTGACTTGGTCTTTGTCTTTAGGGACTTGAGATTTGATTTGGATTCCACCTCAAACACTAAGGCTAGGGACTTGTAAACAAAAATGTTAATTAATAAGAAATGACAGGCAAACAAAGTGTTAAAAACAGATGACTCGGAAGATCCTGATCCTCTACTTTGGACAAAATTTTGTTGATCAATTCCTGAGGTAAATCACCTGATGTAGATTGTCAAAAGCTGATTATAAATGTCATTGTTGTGTTAGATTCATTTGTAAGGTTTTGTCTTAGTTTCCTAGATGTTAAACACACTTCATGTTAACTTAGATGTCATTTTTTATGCTGAGAGTTTTGCTAATTTGTTCCTAAAGGAGGCTTATACAGGGAAATTAATTGATATTTTCGTAAGTTTTTGATGTGAAGTACAGCTCAGATGGACGTCTTGAAGGGAGATTAAGTGCCTGTCTGTTTGTGGCTTTGGCTCTTTTCTTTCTCTCTCTCTCTTTCTCTCACTTTTAAAATTCCCTGCATGCTGCTGTGGTCATCTGTTGCACTAACTGCTTTCTGTGACCCTCCCTTTCCCTTTCTCCTTTTCTTCCTCCTTCGCTCTCTCCCCCATCCCTTTGTTTCCATGCTAGCCAATGAGGATCCCCTCTCTAAGGTATGTTGCAACCAGAATATGCCATTATTTATTTCATCTTTGTGTTCTATTTTCTTTCTTTTCCCTTTTTCCTCCTCCATTTTTTTGTTCTTTTTGGTTTTTTGTTTTTGTTTGTTTTTCTTTTCTTGTCTGTCTCATTTCACTCAGGTCGCCCTCCCAAATACAGCACCACCACAACCAGCAGCAGCACGGCGGTGCCGGAGCTGGGCTGCAACCCCCTGCTCTCCCCCACCAGCAGCCTTCCCGCCTCCCCAGCCCCTGAGCGGCCTGACACAGGGGGCTTTCCCCTCTCTGTCCACCCTCATTCTGTCCCCCAGCCCAGCCCCAGCTCCGGGGATGTAAGTAGCCACCAGCCAAGTCTGGGTGACCGTGTTGTTGAAAAGCCCCCCTACTTTTATTACTTATCTAGTAGAGTTCTCTTCATCACAGACAGCACCCCCCCCCCCCCAAAAGGCCCTCCCTCATCCTGTACACCTTGAAGTGTACTGGAGAAAGATAAGTTTGTTAGAGTCCAACATCTACCCTGGAGCGAGAAAAGATGACCTACCAGCACTGTCATTCATGTGTTTATTTGTTGTATTGTTTAAATGGAGCCAGCAGTCTTACAAAGTGAACAGTCTTTTACTACCTTCCCTCACAAATATCAGCCCTAGTAATTGTTGTATATAACTTTTAAAATCCTTTTATAATCCCCTTCCAACATCTTAGCATTCATATGCCTAAATACCCATCTATTGATAATTTCATGATATATTTAGAAGCAATTAATTTAGGTAATAATAATAATAATAATAACAAAACTTTTACTAGCTAAATATCCAGTGCCTTGGCTAAGGGAGCAATCCAGTTACCAATAAGCCACTAGAAAAATCCCTCCAATCAGCAGTCAGCTACTCACCGCCTTTCCCGTTATCTGATTGGTCCAGAATAGAGGGGGGCGGTGGTACTGACACCTGCCGTTCTTCCCGACAGGGAGACATCCATGAGGATTTCTGCACTGTGTGCAGACGCAGTGGACAGTTGCTCATGTGTGACACATGTTCGCGTGTCTACCATCTCGACTGCTTGGAGCCGCCCCTCAAAAACATTCCCAAAGGCATGTGGATCTGTCCTAAATGTCAAGACCAGGTAAACAGCAGCACAACGAGGTCTCGGGCCAGTCCTCTCCCACCCTAGGCAGCGTGTTCTCTTCTTTAACTGAAATTCTGTCGTTTTAAAGGGATAGTTTGCCCAAAAAATAATTTACTTACTCTGTTGTTCCAAACCCAAATGGCATTTTTTTTCTTCTGTGAGACACAAAAGGAGATGTTAGGCATAATATTAGCCTCAGTCACCATTTACTAGCATTTTATGGGGGAGAGGGGGTTGGGGGGACGCAGTCAAAGTGAATGGTGACTGAGGCTAACATTCCACCTATTGCTTAACATCTACTTTTCTATTCCACTGAAGAAAGGAACTTGTACATTTTTATCAGTGTTAGGGTATGAGTGATTCAGAATTCTCATTTTTAGTTGTCATTTTAAGTACACACTATCATATAATTAGAAATGGGAGATCAACTGAAATATTAGACTCCTCTTTCCCTGCCTGAAGTGTACATTTTGCCCCTTGCACAAAGTGAGATTCTTCAGGTGTAAGGCTGTTTTAACCTTTGTAAGGTCGAATATGGTTCGTTATTGATTGTGCCTTTTTTCCACCCATCATGTAAATGTAAGACAGCATCCAGCACTCCCATTGAAGTTCTGTTGTTCATCACTGTTGCCATATACAGTTTATCAGTTTCTCTCTCATGGTTTTTCCAAAGGTCAAGTGTGCACAGCACTGGTCTGTTATTAAGATAAATTATTTTACAGATTCTGAAGAAGGAAGAGGCAATTCCATGGCCAGGAACCCTAGCAATTGTTCATTCCTACATTGCTTACAAAGAAGGTAGATACATTTTGATTTCAGTTGTAGACAGTGAAATTAATTTCACTCCAATTTTACAATAAAGTGGTCATATCCCTAAAAAAAGAATAAAAATAGACTCAACCGCCTCTCTTTCCTAATGTTGGATTATGTGGAAGTCTGTGGAGAGCGGCATGTGCTACACCACTACTAGAAACAGTGCAAATCTCAAGATTATGGATAGCACAAATAGCAGATTTCATGATTAGACCCCCTTAGTACACTGTGCCCCAACTTTGCATGCCCATAAATGCACCCAAATGCCCTGTCCAACTCTTGTGAGAGGCTGCAAAATGTTTGAGCTCATTTAATTTATGAGAGTTTGTTCCTGTCTGACAGCGAAAGAAGAAGAAAAGCTGAAGTTAATGAAATGGAGCGCTGAGCTTAAGCTGGAACGTGAGCAACTGGAACAGAGAGTGAAACAGCTCAGCAACTCTATAACGGTGAGATGTTTATTTCATTTCTTTGTAACTGTCGCTTTTCTGTATTTAAGATTAATCTCAGTCTTGTACTGTGTCTCATTGTGATGGGTTGTTTGCCTCAGAAAACCAATTGTAAGGCAAAGGTTCAGCTTAATTTTCTGGTTCCAGCTCTGAAAACATTGAAGGAATAGTTCTCCCAAAAATTATAATTCACTCATCATTTACTCACCCTTAAGCCATATCAAACTCGTATGACTTTCTTCTGCGGAACAAAAACGAGGATATTTTGATGGAGATATGACGTGTAATTGTCCATACAATGCAAGTCAATAGGGTCCAACACTTTCAAGCTCCAAAAAAATACATAAAATCGCACCATAAAGGTAATCCATACAACTCACGTGGTTTAATTCATGTCTTCTAAAGCGATATGATCGGTTTTGAGTGAGGAACAAAATGTAACTCATTTTGTACTATACATTTTGTGATCCGCATTTTCCTTGGCAATCATGATTTGAAGCTCGATTACACTTCCTCGCTCTTGACGCTTGCACACAGAGTGACATATTTTTCAGATATACGTCTTGTTGGACTTTCTTCTTACTATCAGTAACTCTTGGTGTAGTTAGTGATATGTCATATGGTGATCACAGGCATCCATGGGTATACCTTAAACCATCCATAACCATGTTTTTTTTTAACCTTAAAAAAAAATAAACAATGTTACAATTTAGTTTCAACCACATATGTTGATAGAGAGCCCAGAATTGCATAAAGGTTTATTTTTTTATGTCATGTAATTTGCGTTATTTTGCCGTTAGATAACCTTTCCCCTTCTTCAACAGAAATGCATGGAGACAAAGAACAGCATACTTGCCCGTCAGAAGGAGATGCAGGTCTCTCTGGAGAAGGTGAAACATCTTGTCCGTCTCATACAGAGCTTTAACTTAGCTCAACCCATGGATATGGACATTCCACAGGATTCCAAACCAGACTGCGCAGAGTCAGGGAACCACAAAGACTCTAAGGAAGCTAGTCAGTTCTGTTTACAAGAGATCCCTGTCGAGCCTAGCGTGCAAGTACCAGCAGCCGTAGCAGTCCCAGAAGTGGGCGAAATGGCAGAACCTGCAGCTGCAGTCACACCTGAGGCTGTGTCGTGCGAATTGGGGGTCATGGAAATGCCTGAAGCCACGGTTAGTGAAGAGATGATGGGTGCGGCGAAAGCAGCAGAGCCTGCAGAATTGCCCCAGGTCAGGGATGTAAAGGCCAACGGAGGGACAGGCTGTGTTTGTACCGGCTTGAACCCGGAAGTAGACAAGGGTGTGGTTGATACCGCAGACTCTCCGGACTCCGAGAATATCCCTCCTGATGACAGACAATGCACAGAGGAAACTGGGAAGATGGCGGTGGAACGGCAGGACGACGGAAGTCACAGCGTCAACAACAACGGCAAAACCTCAGAACCTTCTCAGCAAGCTTTGCCAGCCCCTCTTAGTCACCTGGACAACCCGAAATAGTTCTCGGCCTCGTCCTAATTACACTTACATCACCAAAACATTTAAAACAGATTTCCTTTTGCACCTTGGACTGGTGCATAAAGTTGCCAATGTATAAGTAATATATATATATATATATATATTACACACACACACACACACACACACACACATATATACACAGTTGAAGTCAGAAGTTTACATACACCTTAGCCAAATACATTTAAACTGTTTTTCACAATTCCTGACATTTAATCGTAGAAAACATCCCCTGTCTTAGGTCAGTTAGGATCACTACTTTATTTAAAGAATGTGAAATGTCAGAATAATAGTAGAGAGAATGATTTATTTCAACTTTTATTTCTTTCATCACATTCCCAGTGTGTCAGAACTTTACATACACTTTGTTAGTATTTTGTAGCATTGCCTTTAAATTGTTTAACTTGGGTCAAATATTTTGTGTAGCCTTCCACAAGTTGATGGAATTTTGGCCCATTTCCTCCAGACAGAATTGGTGTAGGCCTTCTTGCTCGCACACACTTTTTCAGTTCTGCCCACGAATTTTCTATCAGACTGAGATCAGGGCTTTGTGATGGCCACTTCAATACCTTGACTTTGTTGTCCTTCAGCCATTTTGAGGCCAAGCTGCTTAAAGGCGCAGTTAACTTAGTGTATGTAAACTTCTGACCCACTGAAATTGTGATATAGTCAATTAAAAGTGAAACAATCTGTCTGTAAACAATTGTTGGAAAAATTTCTCATTATGCACAAAGTAGATGTCCTAAACGACTTGCCAAAACTATAGTTAGCTAATATGAAATCTGTGGAGTGTTTAAAAAATTAGTTCAACCTAAGTATATGTAAACTTCTGACTTCAACTATATATGTATATATATATATATATATATATATACATACATACACACACACACACACACACACACACACTACCGTTCAAAAGTTTAGAGTCACTTACTCATTCTGTACTATTATTCTAAAATGTGAAAAAAATAAAGTCATCACAACTATGGAATAATAGAAATGGAAATATGGGAATTATGTTGTGACTAAAAAAATCCAAAATAAATCAAAACTATGTTATATTTTAGCATCTTCAAAGTGACAGAAATTGCAGACATGTACTCTTGACATTTTCTCAACCAACTTCTTGAGGTATCACCCTGGGATGCTTTTTAAACAGTATTGAAGGAGTTCCCATCTATGTTGGGCACTTAGTGGCTGCTTTTTTTTTTTATTATTCGGCCAAGTCATCCATTTCAGAAACTTTTTTTTTTATATATATATATATATATAAAATTTTAGTTTTGTAATATGTTGGCACAATTATATTTTGTCTACAAAACTAATTTCAAACATTTAAGCATACACCTTCAGATCAAAAGGTTTTTAAGATCATGAGAAACATTTCAGGCAAGTGACCCCAAACCTTTGAACGGTAGTGTATGTATATGTGTGTGTGTGTGTGTGTGTGTGTGTGTGTGTGTGTATATATAATATATATATATATATAAAATTAACTATATCCAAATGTTGTTTTTTATTTTATTTTATTTTTGATACATATGGTAAAACGGTGTCAACAGTACATCTACATCCAAGACAAACTAGTCTTGGTGCTTGGAGACCAATCGACCCAAACGTCTGGGTGAAAAAGGGTGACTTACGAAAGAGTGTCATGCCAATTATTAGATGATTAAAAATATAATAGTAGTTTAACTAATAATAATAATAATAATGATGGTGATAAAGAAGATGATGGATGATTTATCACATCAGACCAGTGTGTGCCTCCAGCATGGGGTTTGTTCCATAGGTTGTCTTAGTTGTCTTCTCTCCGGGCTGAGAAAGGAAGGGCGGACATGTCCAAAGACTGCATGACTTTGCCCACACCCTGTGCACCTCCAGCCAGGCATGAGTGGACCGGCAAAACCAAAAGCTTCTCTTTCCAAGCAAAACAAACAAATCAAAGTGTCAGTATTCGCCAGTGACAAAGGCAGAGGCTTAGAATCCTGTTGCTCGTGTAATAGTTAGACAAAATCAGGTCTCGGCCAGGATCGCCTATAGCAACCCCTCTTAGTTCTTTTCTCCAGTCAGCATCCTCTTGCATTTTGCAGTAAGAAGTAGGAAGTGTCCAGTCTAAGGACCCGTTTCCAAGTCATCTCAGGCTAAACAGTGGTAGAACGCAAGGCTAAGCCTCACAAGGTCTTTGATAAAGGACTGGAAGAGAAAGCTACACCAGAAGCTGCATTAAATCTGCAATCGTTGGTTCTGTGTATTGAATGAGTCTCGTTCTTAAGTCAGTCTGTCTGCTATGGATGCTATTTGTCATTTTTTTATGAGAAAGATTAAGGAAAAAAATGACAACCCTGTCTATATCTAAGTATTTCTTGTTTTTATAGGAAAATATATTCAGGTCTTCCTAGTCTTCATTGAAAAAATAAGTTATTTTCTGTTTGATGAAACAGTAATTTGTTAACAAAGGTGTTTAATGGCATAAATTATGCAAGCAGCTTTCTCAGTCTTGCGGAGATGCCCATTGCATAAAGAGTGTCTGTTTTTTTTTTTTTTTGTGGTTTTTTTCTGAACTGCCAAATGCTTTCTTTTTTGTATTATCCTAAATAATGGATATATCCTCCTAACTGTGTGTTTAGTCTAGAATAGAATGAAAATGTCACATCCCCATTTTCCCAAAATCCTATTTTTTTTTCTCTCTTGGAAAAACAATAATGACAGTGTGTCACAATTTGCTGTCTTAAACTCTAGGGTTTGATGTATGAGCCAAATTGAGTAATAAGGAAATGACAGAAAACCCTTCAATTAAAGCACAAGCTTTATTGCAGATAACTTAAGCAAACGCACTAATAACCTCTGAAGAGACTTACTGTTCGGTGGAGCAAGATTTTCATTGGGGCTTGGTAACATAACCTAGTAGTTGAAACAAAGGCCAATTGCTAACGTTCCTAACGTCTCTATTGCAGGTAATGTCCCATCTTAATAGCAATGCACGACTGGCATCTCTGTGTTAATCAGGCCATCCAGAATACCATATCCGTTTTACCTTTATGGTGACAGCCACTCAGGCTAGGATTGAACTATTTACGCATATCAAATTCCTCGTATTCATTTAGGAAATCCTAAAAATATACTATATATTTACTGTTGATTCCAAACGGACGATGCACAGATAAGTCTGACTGTTTAACCATGAGATATAACCTACCAAAATATGGAATCTTTACATTGTGGGATGACATTTAGTGTTTTGTTTTTCTTTAATGATGGATTTGTCTTAAGTCAGGATTTCATGGATTTGTGGTGGAGGTTATATCCAAAATGTGCTGCAATTTCTCACAATCTACTGTGAAAATTCACATTCTCATCCTTGATACATTCCCATAATACTCTATTACCCTTTGAGCCAGGATTGGGTAATGATGAATAAACATTCATATCATGGCAACCATTATGGTGGCATAACATACAGACATGAATATTGAAGGCCTTCAAGAAGTCCCTATTGTCAGTCTATTAAGAATTTCTTAACAAAACTACTTTACTCCTTCCTGTACAGGTGCCCAGAGTGCCTTCAACCTTTTATGTACTTAAACCAATCACTCAGCTTTTACCTTCATGTCTTTCCCTAAAAGTATTGAAAGAAACTGGATGTATATCACGTCACTCATTTCAACTCAATTAGAAGCACATTTGCAGGTTGTAATTTCATTGGTTAAAGTGAACTGGTTGTAGTGACGTGCTTGTGTTGGTCTGGTCTTGTCTTTTTAAACCTAGTTATCTTCTGTGAAGTTCCCTTCTAAAGAACCCCTCTAGATTATATTTGGTAAAGGAGTTGCCTTGAGAGTTTTTAATGCTCTGAACAAAAGTTTATCTTAGTGATTGCACAAAATTGGTCTGTGAAAAGAGATGTTCCCTAATACGTGTTTAAATTGATTTACTGGTTAATCTGAGCACTCTGGTGCCACCAAAATATTAAGTGTGTGAAACTTGTGAAAACAAAATACATTTTTTAATTGACAGTCAGTGGGGTTTATCTGCGGAAAAATCTTTAGTAAATTATGGTTTCCTGTTTTTATGCACTTTTTATAGCAATGTCCTAAGTATTACTCTGTTCCCCCCCTTAAGTGTCTGCTTGTTTTCAAATTCTCTATTAGTGTAAAGTTCAGGAGATGTATTTTTTTTTTTTTTTCTCTCCATGAGTATCACAAACCAGGACTGTTCTGGCTAATGACTATGAAATGTCACAATGCCCTGCTCTTAAAACTACAAACATTTCTTTCACTGGTTCATCTCTCCTTCAGTCACTGAGTTAGAATACTGGACTCGTACCTGAATCAGGTATTTAGATTTCAGCCTCGGCCCCCAGAGAACACCACCTGTCCAATCAGTTCAACAAAAAGCATGCCTTCTTATGCAAACTTTTTACATAAGTTTTGTCAGACTTTTTAATATGCATTTCGTTTGGAGTTTATTTTGTAAAGATGTTTATGTGAACTTTTGTGTCACTTTCCTTTTCTCATGTCTGGCAAAGATGATGCCAAAATGAAACAGTATACATATGTACATCTCTTTTTCTTGGTTTAAATTATGAACAATGTACACTTTTACAATGGCATCTGTAGAATATAGTTTACTCGTGTACAGTTAGAAATGGAAATGAATTACTGGCCATAATCCTGGGCTCTTGTGTGACATTTGCGCTGAAATTATTATTATTTTTTTAAATAAGTGGAGTTTCAGCTGTTTATGAATCTCATGGACCGTTACTTGTCATTCAAGTCTGCCTTTGCTAGCACACCATGCTGAATGTTATTGTTATCTTGGGGCGCTGGGTGGGAATGGGGGGTACCAGTGGTTTTGGAAAAAACATTTATGGTCTTACATGGCTAATCTTGCAGATTGCATGTAATCTATTGTTAGTGGGGCCTATAGAAGGAAGAGTCGGGACTTCTGAAAGCCACACATTCAAAGCATTCAAGTTCTTAAGTCAGTATACCCAAAGAGATTGCAAACATGCATTTTGCTATTTGGAAGCCTTTTTATATGCATTCGAGGAACATATCATTCAGAAATTCTCCGTCACTGTTGATTTCTGCTCTAGCTTATAGTGGGAAATGCTTTCCGCCAAGTTGTGTCTGACAGTCTGTATGGCTTTGCAATATTTTGGTTTTAGAACTTTTGAAAAAGGCAAAAGGTGTCGGTGTACATTTTATGCATAAAACTGACCCATTCCATTTGTTCATCCAGGCACCTTGATCCTAATAGTGTGTAGATCATCCATATTCTTTATAGTGCATCATAATTCAACAGTGACAAGAAGTCATTGTAGTTTCTGTTCACTTTTCAGACTATTTACTCAGTCAAGATTGTGGCCTTCTTGTACTGTTGATGCATTTCATTACTCGTCGTGACTTCCCTGGTTTTGTGCACTGAGTGTGTACGTATGTGTTTGAGCAGGAGTGTGTGTGTGTGTGTTACCTCATCTACAGTCAAACATTTTTGTTTGCGTGTGCAAAAAAGGAAACAAAAAATGTAAAAAAAAAAAGAAAATAAAAGAAAAAATCTTCCACTTGATGAAACACAAAACAGGATACATTGTAGCGACATGAGTTATTAAAAAAAGTTCACCTGGTGTGCGGAACTAAGTGTAAATGGTTTATTACACAATATGAATATTTGTAAAATTGTTTGTATTTTTTCATAATGATTTTAAAAAGGAGTGTGTTTATTTTTTGACTTTTTTCTGTTACAAAGCTCTCTCTCTTTGGTCTTTTTTTCCCCTCGTTTGTTCGCCTGACATTGTGAGTCAGTCAGTTGGTTCTTACCTCTCTCCTGTATTGAGCCTGTGATGAGTCCTTTGTATGCAGTGTTTTGAAAATACTGTAGGGAACATGGGAAGAAATTGATATTAGGAGCATTTGATCAATTTGTATTTATTTATTTTATCATTTTGTTAATAAATTGACAAAGAAAGATTGCCTCTCGTTTGTCGTGAATTATGTTAGGCCATAGAGAATGACTGAATGTCCTACAAGATAATTTAGAGATTATAAGTGATCTTATTTTGTATAATCGTATGGCAAATGTTTGAACTTTAAAGGTGCGGTAAGCGTTTTTTTTTTTTTTTTTTTTTTTTTTTGTTTTCAATGACAAGCAGAAAATGTAGCTATTCCTTGAAAGATATCAATTAAATATGTGCAATTAAATATCACACCTGTCCAGCCAGCGCTTCAGTAAACAGTGGGGGAAATTGGTCGCGTGCCGCGGTCAGTTTGATGTCACGCAAAGTTTGAGAACGTGATTTTGCGACGTGAACTTCTAGAACTGTTAAAAATGCTTACAGCACCTTTACGCAGATGGAGATGAATACATATCAGATTTTTTTTTTTTTTTTTTTTTTTTTTTTAAAAGAATACAAAGTATGAGGGAAAAGCATTAATTATCTTTGTTTCTGTTATATATATATATATATATATATTAAGGGAAAACTTGACACACAACTGTTACTTTATGCTCCAGGAGACGCGTGAAACTTCCCCCACAATCTAACTTTCCCTTTCCTGAAATGTTGTGCCCGGTCTGCACAAGCGCCGCTTTCTTCCGTTTTCCATGTCATTTCCTGTAATAAAAAGATGGTGGTCTAAGCAAGATAGAGAAGCAGCTGACTGTGTTGCAAACATTTGGAGATGATAAACTTTGCATCGCCCGGGACTAGTGAAAGCCTCCCGTACCACTGCGTCACCGCCGCGTTTCTCGAAGCGGCCGAAGAAGAGACGCACCGCGGCTGAAGAGGACCACCGAAGACCCCCGACGCACTGCGTATATTCTACAGACGGTGAGTTACATTCACTAGCCAATGTGGCCAATGAAAATGGCTTCCGAAAGCGTTAGGCAAATTGCCAGGCACGAAACGGACGTAAACCTTACGGAAAGCGGTACGTACAGTCATCGCCACCACCCTCACTTTGCAACTTTTGCCTTACAGACTCCAGAAGAACATAACTTTGAGGTAGTTTTGTCTTTTAAGACACCAGTGTTGCCCTATTTGTTTTACTGCGCTCGTCTCTTCTTACAGCTCGGGTTAGATTGAAAGCGACAGCCGCGTTGACCAATCACAGCGCTGCTCTCTGACCGAAATATTTTGGAAGTAGGAATTTGGATCTGGTTTTGGAAACGTATACGACTCAAATAACACACGAGCTTTAACAGAAAAATTTATGAAAGCACTTTTATATAATTATACGTTGCACATGTCTGCCTTAAAACTCAAAAAAATTGGCCCCATTCACTTTCATTGCAAGTGCCTCAGTAACCTCGATTTTTGCTTTTTTTTTTTTTTTTTTTTTTTTTTTAACGGAGTAAACAAAATAAATAAAATTGTTCTAGTAATCAACATTATGCCACAAATTCCATCGACTGAGCTAAAAGAAATATTCCAGGTTCAACAGAAGCTCAGCTGACAGTATTTGTGGCATAATGTTGATTACCACAAAAATTAGTTCAACTCGTCGCTCATTTTCTTTAAAAAAAAAAAAAAAATAAAATAAAAAGCACAAATCTGGGTTACTGTGAGACACTTACAATGGAAGTGAATGGTGCCAATCTGTGAAAGTAAAAATACTCAACCGTTTCAAAATTATAGCCACAAGATGTAAACAATATGTGTGTTAACATGATTTTAGAGTGATAAATTGCTTACTAACCTTTTCTGTGTAAAGTTATATCCAATTTTACAACTTTGTTGCCATGACGAAGTAATCCCGGTAATTTAGTAGTCCGCTGTAAAAATGACTTTACAGCTCAAATAATACACAAATTTTAATTGAGGAATTAATGTAAGTGCTTTTATACAATTATAAGCTTCACATTTCTGCCTTTAAACCCCTTAAAAATTGGCCCCATTCACTTCCATTGTATGTGGCTCACTGTAATTTCGATGTTTGCTTGTTTTAAAGAAAAGGAGGGACAAGCCGAAATAATTTTTTTGTGGTTAAAAATTCCAACTATACAACTGCATTTTTTTCCATAAGCACTTTTTCCTTAACGCTTACTTCAAAACTTAAGTCTTAAGTTAGAATAATTTTGTGAATTCTATGCTACAAACTAAAATTTCTATAAAGTAAAGTAAAGGGAATAAAGTGCACAGTAAGCTATGAGCCGAAATAGCACAATACATAGACCTTCAAATGATAAAATCACATTAAAGTCGAACAAAAATAATCTCTGTCACTGCCTGCAACATAGTAGGCCTATTCTTAATAAATGGAAAATGCGTAATTCTGCCCGGGCAGGTTCACTTTCCTGGGGGGAAAACATTGGCTCACCGTTTATCAAGTGCTGAAACTTTGCCAGGTGAAAAACAATCTGGAAGTGAACGCAGTCACGTGACACAACATGGGGGGCCTCCATGGTGCACCGGGCCATGGGCCTCTCAGTTCTTAATCCGTCCTTGTATGTATGTGTATATATGTATATGTATGTGTATGTGTGTGTGTGTGTGTGTGTGTGTGTGTGTGTGTGTATATATATATATATATATATATATATATATATATATATATATATATATATATATATATATATATATACACACACACACACACACACACATATATATATATATATATATATATATATATATATATATATATATATGTGTGTATGTGTGTGTGTATGTGTGTGTGTATATATATATATATATATATATATATATGTGTGTGTGTGTGTGTGTGTGTGTATATATACACACACACACATACATATATACACCGATGTGCCAAAACTTTGACCACTCACAGGTGAAGTGAATAACGTAGATTATCTCCTAAAAAGGCCACATGTCAAGGTCTGGGTAGATTAGATGGTAAGCGAAAAATCAGTTCTCAAAGACAACGTGTTGAATGCAGCAGAAATGGGCAGGAGTAAAGACCTGATTGACTTTGACAAGGGCCAAATTGTTATGGCCAGACGACTGGGTCAGAGCATCTCTGAAACGGCAAGGCTTGTGGGGTGCTCCCGGTCAGCAGTGGTGAGTGCCTACCGACAGTAGACCGAGGAGGGATAAACCACAAACCGGCAACAGGGTGTTGGGCACCCAAGGTTCATTGATGCACAAGGGCAACGAAGGCTATCCCGTCTGGTCCAAACTGACAGAATATCTACTGTGACACAAGTCACAGAAAATGTAAATGATGGTTACGGGAGGAACGTGTCACAACACGCAGTGCATTGCAACCTGCTGCGTATGGGGCTGCATAACCGAAGACCAGTCAGAGTGCCCATGATGACCCCTGTCCACCATCGAAAGTGCCTACAAGGGGCACGCGAGCGTCGGAACTGAACCTTGGAGCTGTGGAAAAAGGTCGCCTGGTTCGATTAATCCCATTTTCTTTTACATCACATGGATGGCCTTTTGCATGTGTGCTGTTAACTTGGGGAAGTGATGGCACCAGAATGCACTGTGGGAAGATGAATCCGGTGGAGGGAGTGTGATGCTCTGGGCAATGTTCTGCTGGGAAACCCTGGGTCCAGCCATTCATGTGGCCATCAGTTTGACGTGCCACCTACCTAAACATTGTTGCGGACCAGGTACACCCCTTCATGACAATAGTATTTCCTGATGGCAGTGGTCTCTTTCAGCAGAATAATGTACCCTGCCACACTGCACACATTGTTTGGGGATGGTTTGAGGAACATGATGAAGAGTTCAAGGTGTTGCCCTGGCCTCCAAATTCCCCAGATCTCAAACATAATGTTTTGGCTCATCAGTGTGTGTATGTGTGTGTAATATATATATATATATATATATATATATATATATATATATATATATGTGTGTGTGTGTGTGTGTCAGATTGGGGCAGGTTGTGTAATGTTTTATATGTTTTAAGTTTATCTAATTCATATTTTACAGTTTCCATTGGCCTGAATGTTATCTTTTACATATTTACAATTTTACTGAATTGTTTTGTGGTATATAATTATTTTATTGTTTAAATTTAGCTGTAAAGCCTATAAAAGGCTATTTAATTACATGTTCCCATTGTGACAACATACCCTGCTAATCTTTTCTGGTTAATGAATAATGTCCCGTCATGATTTCTAATTCCCCTTACTTTTAACATTTTACAATTTCCTTACTTTACCTCTAAGATGCTGGAGTAAAAAGGGGCACACAGGAACCTCTCCATCCTGCCCAGATCATGACAGATTCCTCCACTATTCCAGCCCAGCAGTCCATGGAAGTTGAGGCAGACTGCAGCTCCAGGTCAGCCTTACAAAATATGACATATATTAATAAAACTAATAAAGGTAATATTTAAAGTACATTCCCTGAGTATAAAACCTGCAAAACAGTAGCTTTACCTTATTTTTTCACCCAGTTCTTTAAATGACATGCCATCCGAGGAACCAAACAAAAAACAAAAAGTTGACCATGAGCATCATGCCAGTTACTGGTGTAAGTATCATTTACTTGAACATAAATAAAAGTATTGTGTAGGTCATTGAATATTAGACCTCAGATAAGATAGGTGCTTGCTGTTATTTTGTATAAAAGTGCTTAAGTTATAATAGCGTGTAGTAGCATTTTGCAAATCGAAACTCATTGCTCATATGTTACAAATACAGTCTGTGAAGAATGCAAGGAGTATTTTGTGGAGAAATGCCCTAGCCACGGGCCCCCTGTGTTTGTGCCAGACACCCCTGTGGCATCAGGGGTGCCCAACCGAGCAGCTCTCACTGTACCCGCGTGCTTTGAGATCCTCAAAAAGCGTGATAAGGTGGATGTCTGCTGTAGGGAGGAAAACATACCAAAGGGAGCACTGTTTGGCCCTTATCAAGGCCAACTAATGGCCTCGGATAAACCTTCAGGGCCATACTCATGGATGGTGAGTTGTACATTTAAACTCTGTAATTAGCAATAATAATAAGTAAATATCAATATCATTAATATTAGTATGTTTTTCTTTCAGTTTGTGCTTATTATATTATTTATTTTAGATTGTTAATGAGGACAACACATATAAATTCATTGATGGGAGTGATGAAACTACAGCAAACTGGATGAGGTAATAGTTGTGTTAAAAGGTATTTTGGTCACTGTAGGCACGTTAACATTTTGTTTATATTTGTTTGTTGTTCTCAGGTTTATTCAGATTTCCTCTGATGAGAGCAAAAGGAACCTGAGTGCGTTTCAACATGGCGAGCACATCTACTTCCAAGTGTGTCGGAGACTAACAGTGGGCAATAAACTTTTCGTGTGGTACAGCAACGACTACTTGAGACGACTACAGAGTGTGTCCCAGGACAGCATTGACCGCAACCTGGACACAGGTGAGACACCTCCTGCTGATTGGAAAAAAGTTGAAATTATGTCAAAGTAATATTAATCTGGGCTGCCAACACATAAATTGCACTGGAAATATTGCTAATATCCTTCTCTTATCCTATCAGCATTGTGTGCTTAGCAAGACACTTAACCCCAGTTTCTATTGTCTCTATGAATTAAAACCATCTTCAAAATGACAAGTCACAACATGTTAATTTCAACAGTTATAAACCGCTTTAATGGGAATATAGTTCCCTGGAATAGATCTGATGACAAACGCTGTCCTACAAGAGTGAAAACGCACTCCAATATTTCTGTCACTTAAGTAGACATTAACAGGGTATTTAAAAATATAAGCTCTGTGAAATCTTATAAGCAGCTAAAAAAATTATCACCATCCCTGGTAAAAGCACAATTTTGTCCCAAATCTTCAATACTGTAATGTAAGATTTTTGTAATTTTTATTGTAATTTTTTATTATTATTTAAAGCAGCATGAATAAATGGCAGTACAACAAAAACTACAATTTAAATAAAATGGGGGGGTGGGGTTAGTGCTTAACTGAAAGTTAATTTTGAAAATACTGTCACACAAAGCAAAAAATAAAACATTGTGGTCCTAAATTAGGCTTCATTATCTATAAGCAAAACAGAATTTATTCATTTTGCTTTTGGGGTAAAACACTGTATGCAGACATGTTCTTTAAAGGTTTTATGAGGATTACTCAAATATTAAAGTATAGACCTTTCTCATCACAATCCATAAATTTAATTTTGAGCATTTTCGATCCACAAAAACATACCAAGAAGAGATGTTTCAGACCATCAGTGGTTCACCAGGTAAGTGAAATAGGTTTATATTCCTTCCTATATACCAGAATATGCAACTCACCCTACCATAGCCCACACCTTTATTGATATTTCAGTACACAGATTTTGAAATATCCTGATTGTTTTGCAAGATTTCCTATTAATGACACATAGCACTTTTGTCTTGAAGCAGTGAAACTGGAAGACAAATATCAGGAGGAGCCCAGAGGTCCAGTGCTTAGATCTGCCATGCAAGGCAGAAGGACCCTCAGTAAGCTTGGAAGTGATGAAGGAGAAAACCAGCCCCAGGCCAAGAAAAAGAAGATTGACCTCATTTTCAAAGATGTCTTGGAAGCATCTCTGGAAGCCAGTCAATGTCAGAACAACCCTCTGAACAGCACCTTGACTTTTTCAAGAGCAAGAACGAATGTCTTTCAGGTTTTCAGCCAGCCTGACTTGGATTCTAAAGACTCTGTCTTCACCTCTGGATTGGCTTCCATGGAACATCTTGAGAGAAGCTTTGATGCAAAGTGTATTAAAATGGAAAACACAGAAGAAGAGGTGACTCTGACCAGTGATAGACCTTCAACATCTTTCTGCCCGAATTGTATAAGGCTGAAAAGAAGAATCCGTGAGCTGGAGGCTGAATTGCTCCTTCTGAGAGGACATGGGCAGACCGAAATTATACCTGTAATGCCATCTGAGCCCCTTCCCAGTGAAGATCTCCGAGGTAGGTTTGCACCTGGGATGGAACGCTGCCATGGATGAGGGCCTTTCTGCAATAGATGTTAATATAGATATCAGGCTTTTATGATAAACAGCTTTAGTTTTTCATTGAACAGATGCTTAATCTTTTGTTATTTTGAGCTTTTTTTGCCATTGATTTTGTGTTTGCCATATTTGTTGACATGTGTTCAATGGAAGTGCACAACTTATTAAAACTTTTATTAAAATCATGAATGCGTGTTTTCTTTTCGAAACCTGCAAGGGTTTGATGAGCATGCTGCTCTGGTTGATTAATATGAATTAAAACATGAGTGTTGAGATTCATTTGTTATGAGAATTATATTAGTATCTTTGTATTGGTTTGATCTAGAATTTGAATTAAATGTTAGTTGTTTTGAGAATGAGTTGTGCTTTCAGTTGGTATGAACATGCATTCATTAACTAGTAGTGTCTCTAAAACCTTTATTTGTACCGACACTGACAAGTAAATTATTGTTTCTTGAAAAAAAATCTTGTTCTGTGTTGGTGTTATATTCAAATGTGTGCTCTGTTTGCTTATTTGGTGTAGAAGCCATGACGCCTATCCAAGTCGTCCTTGAAGAGGATGACCAGGAAGTTGATTCTGCTGATGAATCCATGTCTGCTGACCTCATGGTGGCTACAGACGAGTCTTCAAAGCTCTTGGCAGGCTCAGGTCGCCGGATTCGTCGCTTCAAACAAGAGTGGCTGAAGAAGTTCTGGTTTCTTCGATATTCGCCCTCACTGAACGAGATGTGGTGCCATGTCTGCCGGCAATACACCGTCCAGTCCTCCCGTACCTCTGCTTTTATCATCGGTTCCAAGCAATTCAAGATCCACACCATTAAACTGCACAGCCAGAGCAACCTACACAAGAAGTGTTTGCAGCTTTACAAGCTGCGCATGCACCCAGAGAAGACTGAAGAGATGTGTCGTAACATGATGACTCTCTTCAATGCTGCCTACCATCTGGCTTTGGAAGGGCGGCCGTTTTCTGATCTGCGACCCCTGGCTGAGCTCCTGAAGAAGTGTGAACTGAAAGTGGTGGATCAGTACATGAACGAGAATGACTGTCAGATTATAATCCAACACATTGCTCGAGCATTAAAAGAGGACTTGGCAGAGAAGATCCGCCGTTCGCCCTTTCTAAGCATCATCATGGATGGACAGAACGATGACCTCTTGGCTGACACTGTTGCCGTTTATGTGCAGTTCACGACCGCAGATGGGTTGCCTGCCACCGAGTTCCTCTCCTTACAAAAGTTATGTGGAGGCAATGTGGAAGGCTACGTCCAGGCAGTGGATCGTGCCTTTGGTGTTCTCGGTCTGAGACTTCAGGACATGTTAGTGGTTGGTTTGGGAATAGATGGCTCCAACATCTCCTCTAGTTTGAGGGCCAATCTTTACATAGCCATAAGAAAGACAATCCCTTGGGTGTTGTGTCTACCTGTGATGATCCATCGTCCCCATTTAGAGGTACTTGATGCCATTAGTGGGAAGGAGCTCTCATGCTTGGAGGATTTGGAGAACAACTTGAAGCAGCTGCTTGGATTCTATCGGTATTCGCCACGTATGATGGCCGAGCTGAGGTCAACAGCACCAACTCTGTCCGAGGAAACCGAGTTTCTTGGGGATATAAGGGCCATTCGGTGGATCATAGGTGAGCCGAATGTCCTTAATTCCCTCATCAAGGACTACCTGGAGGTGGTTGCTCACTTGAAGAGCATCAGCAGCCAAACCCAGAGAGGTGATGCTGCTGCTATTGCCCTGTCTCTTCTACAGTTCCTGTTGGACTACCAATCAGTAAAGCTGATCTATTTTCTGTTGGACATCATTGCTGTCTTTTCACGACTTGCTTTCATCTTCCAGGGGGACTATCTGTTGGTGTCCCAGGTGGATGCAAAATTTGAGGATGCCATTCATGAGATCGGACAGTTGGTGGACTCCCCAGGGGAGTACCTCCAGGAGTTTGAGGATAACTTTCGGGAGAGCTTCAATGGTGTGGACCTCAAGAACCTACGTGTTGCAGAGTCCAAGTTCCAGTCGATCCGAGAGAAGATCTGTCAGAAAAGTCAAGGAATTCTGGCCCAAAGCTTTGAACGACGCAGCCGCACAGTGGTCCAGGCTTGTCAGGTACTTGACCTGGCCACTTGGCCTCTTAAGCGGGATAATCTTGGCACATATGGAGAGAAGGAGATCCTTCTCATTTTTGACCACCTGGAGACCATTCCTTCATCTGGCTGTGAGATCTCGCAAGAAAGAATAGATCCCCGAGGAAGCCTTGTGGTTGAATGGAGAGATTTGAAAGCTGATTATTGTAGTGTAAATGGTTTTAAAGAGGTGGTGAGCCACATCTTCAGATACAAGCAACGTTTTCCTCTGCTTAATCACATCCTGCAGTTTGTCAGGGTCTTACCAACGTCAACTGTATGCTGCGAAAAAGGAAGGGGGTCGGTGCAGAAAGTGCGCAGAAATAACCGTTCCAGACTGACTCTGGATCAAACAAACGATCTGCTCACCTTGGCCATTAATGGTCCATCTATCGGCAGCTTTGAAGGAAAGCGAGCATTGGACAGTTGGTTTGAAGAGAAATCTGGGAACAGTTGTTCACTCTCGACTGCCGAACAAAAGCATGTATTGCACAATATGGAAATGAAAACAGAGTTTTATTCTAATATTTGACTGATCAGAGCCAATTCCTCATCCAACTTAATTCCAAAAAGCCATCTCATTGGAAAAGGGCTGATAGGGACTATAATGTGATTGGCCAAGTAGTTTGACATTGGCCCTGCTGCTAAAATGGCCTTGATCAGCATGTTCTCTAAGAGTAGGTAGGAATGCCATTGCAGGGCACAGGCACATGAAACACTTTAAAATGTTCACATACATGGTTGTGATGTGTTTATATTCATGATGTTTGTGTTCCAAAGAGGAAGTTTCTTATTTTCTATTGGTGAGGATTGTTGTTATGTGAATGTTCGATCTGAGTTTTTAAAAAACAAAATTTCATTGATTTATCAGGCATTGATAAGCGAAGTCTTTTTTATTCTCTGACAATGTCACCGCCTTTCAAGCCTATATTCAACTAAAACTAGTTTCATTATTCTATCTGCAATATAATTAGAGCAATCAGTTTGTATGTTGAATTAGATAATAAAAAGCACTTCATTTTTATTGCATGTTCAATATGCTGGTAATCACAAATCGGAATGGAAATAGCCACTATTTTGCCATGCATTATGTTCCTGCCATATAACAGACATTTTGTATCTTTTTTTATATACTCTTTAGTGTAAATCTTGATTTGAAACATGTGGATGTGCCATGATTCTGTATGTAATCAGGCTGCAGTTTACACACAATCTAACTGATTTATAGATTTCAAATATATAAAAGTTTGAATGCCTTCCAGCCAATTAGGAAAAGTCTGCATTACCTAACAGTCCTGATTTTTTCTGGTACATGTTCATGTTTGCCAATTTACTGCTGGAAGAGATTCTTAGACATTTAAGCACCTCAAAGAAGAACTCTTCTAAATCAAAGTCGTACAAGAACAAAGCTTTGGAATCTTTGATTGCGTTATTACGTGCTTGACACTTTAAAGTATTTTATTAGTTTACTTTCCCATTGCTTTTCTTAAAGCCAACAGCAAATGTTTTTTTTTTTTGTTTTTTTTTTACTGATTTTAGTTTGTTTCTTGCATAATCTTGTCTTTCCACTAATTTCCAATGATTATACCTGTGCAATATATATCTTACCTTTTACATTGTATATTCTTCTATACACGCAAATCAAAGTCTTATTAATGATGTTCCTTGAAGCAAAACTGAGGTTTCCAACATGATAGAACACGTTTTTTAAGATGCTTATATGTTCACCCTTATATAATTTGTTGTTTGTTTTAAATTGTTCTTTTATTATTTCATAAAAGTTGTTTATTGGTTCAGAAAGGTTTTGTCATTTTCAGTGTTGCAGTTGAAATGTTAATTAAAATGAATGTCAGTTTAAAGCATTATTTTATCACTCTGTAAAATATTGTAATCTGCGTTATATCTTAATCTAGAACAAATAGGGATTACATGCAGTCTTTAATATTTAATAGGGCCTAGTATTGATTATACATGCTGTTTCTATTCATCTGTGTAAAATCTAAAAGAGCAGCTGAATGCAGTCGTCTCTGAAGTTCCGTTAACCATTAACTATCCATATGCGCTGTTAAGGCTGGAGAACTTTCCATGTGCTACGACATGAGATGAATTTTTTTTTTTTTTTACATTAGTCTGTTGCAAAGAATTTTCTTTAGTCATTAAAACCTCTTGTCCTTATTTTACAATAGATTTAGATTTTGCACATCAGAAAATTCAGCATTGATGTGTTTTATGGAAATAGAATGCCTCTGTCAGTTCAGTAAATCCATTTTTATGTTGTTTTAATGAATATAAATTTAAAAAGTAAACAGACTGTCCAATGTACAAAAAGCAATTTTCTATCTAAATGATTGTTCTCTTTTACATCAAACTATTAAGCTTCAGAGAAGTTAACATTTGCTAGCTTTTTTGCCCCAGTGAACAGTTTAACATTTGAACTCTGTTCCAGCAGCAATGACATTGTGTTAAGTGTTAATATGTGAGCTACCAAAAATCAGAATATTTTTTTTTCTTAAATTTACTTATGTGAATTGCTGTATGTGTTTGAATTTTAGACTGTTACCTCACAGTGAGGTATGTCATTGAGTGAATCGTCTTTTATAGTGGAGGTGTATTAAACATGTTGTTTGTTTTTTGTTTATTTGTTTATTTAGAATGGACTCAATAAGGGAATATACACTGCCAGGCCCAAAAAAAAAAAAAGGTCTAATATTTCGTTGAACCACCTTTAGCATTGATTACGGCGTGCATTCGTTGTGGCATTGTTTCGACAACCTTATGCAACATCACAACATTTATTTCCATCCAGAGTGCATTAATTTTTGGCCAAGATCTTGTATTGATGACGAGAGAGTCGAACCACTCCATAAAGTCTTTTCTAGCACATCCCAAAGACCTTTAATGGGGTTAAGGTCAGGACTCTGTGGTGGTCAATTCATGTGTGAAAATGATACCTCATGCTCCCTGAACCACTCTTTCACAATTTGAGCACAATGAATCTCAGCATTGTCGTCCTGGAATATACCCATGCTGTCAGGAAAGAAAAAAATCCATTGATGTGATAACCTGGTCATTCGGTACATTCAGGTAGTCAGCTGACTTCATTTTAGTGCCACATAACATTGCTGAGCCTAGACCTGACCAACTGAAGCAACCTCAGATCATAACACTGCCTCCAGAGGCTTGTACAGTGGGCACTCATGCACTTCCCTTCTTACCCTGACGCGCCCATCGCTTTGGAATAGAGTAAATCTGGACTCATCAGACCACATGACCTTTTTCCATTGCTCCACAGTCCAATCTTTATGCTCCCCAGCAAATTTAAGTTGTTTTATTCCGATTAGCCTCACTAACAAGTGGCTTTCATGTGGCCACACAGCTGTTTAGTCCCAATCCTGCAAGTTCTCGTCGCACTGTGCATGTGGAAATGCTTTTACTTTCACTATTAAACATAGCCGTGAGTTCTACTGTTGTTTTTTTACAATTTGACTTCAAGCATTTTAGTGATCTCCGATCATGATCATTCAAGTTTTTTTGCCGACCACATTTCTTCCGTGAAGCTGACGGTTCACTACTATCCTTCCAGGTTTTAATAATGCGTTGGACAATTCTTAACCCATTTCCAGTGATTTCATCAATCTCCTTAGTTGTTTCCTTTGCTTGATGCAGGCCAATAATTTGCCCCTTCTGAAACACAGTAACATGTTTTCCACGACCACGGGATCCGTCTTCCGACATGGTTGTTTAAGAAATGAGAAGCTACACACTGCATCAGTTAGGGTTAAAAGAATGGTTGCCAGCTGAAACATATTAATCACTGCAATAATGATCCAATCATAGGCTCTTAAGTATTATTATTAATACTTAATAATTAGTTACTTAATTAAATACTTAATTAGTATTATTATTATTATTATTATTATTAAGCTTATTTCAATCAAAACTGCAACTTTTTTTGGCCAGGCAGTGTACATACAGGTATGTATGTATGTGTGTGTGTGTGTGTGTATATATATATATATATATAAATTCTGTGCTGAAATAGTTTTGAATGTTTGTACAAGGAATAAAAGCAGTTTGTGTTTAATTTTCTTCTGTTAAAGGTAAAGTTCACGCAAAAATAAAAAATGATCTTATTTACTCACCCTCATGCCATTCCAGATGTATATGACTTTCTTCTGCTGAACACAAACAAATATTTTTAGAAGAATATTTCAGCTCTGTAGGTCCATACAATGCAAGTAAACTATGGCCAGAACTTTTAAGCTCCAAAAAGTATATAAAACCAGCATAAAAGTAATCCATATGACTTCAGTGGTTAAATCCATGTCTTCAGAAGAGATATGATAGGTGTGGGTAAGAAACAGATATTTAAGTCCTTTTTTACTATAAATCTCCACTTTCACATTCTGAAATGTTACTAAAGATTTTTAGTTAAAAGGGATTAAAATATTGATCTGTTTCTCACCCAAAGTGATTACATCGCTTCAGAAGATGTATATTAAACCACCATAATCATATGGATTACCTTTATGCTGCCTTTATGTGATTTTTGGAGCTTCAAACATCTGGTCACCATTCACTTGCATTGTATGGACATAGAGAGCTGAGAAATTCTTCTAAAAATCTTTGTTTGTGTTCTGCAGAAGAAAGAAAGTCATACACATCTGGGATGGCATTAAAGTGAGTAAATGATGAGAGAATTTTCATTTTTAGGTGAACTATCTCTTTAAGATGTGGTTTAGGTTAGCTTCCACTGTATTTCCAATTTAGTCAATGATTGTTTGTACAATTATTTGTTTTTTATTATACAAATCAAATACTTGTTTGTATTTACAGCTTGTGAGTCTTGTACACTTTTTCTTTCTCTCTTCTTCACTTATTTTTTTAATTTTTTTTTATAATGGTCAATTCTGATAAAAATGAGCCAAAGTCAAGCCTGAGTTTGTTTTAAGACTTTAACACATCTTTCTTTCGTCAAAAAGTGATGTGTACCAAATTGTACATTTTAAGTCGATAGTCATAATTTTGTATCTCCTTGATTTACTTTTCATGTAATCACAATAATGTGTACTGTTGTTGTATCATGAATTATTATTATTTTTATATTCAAACGTATTATTGATGACCTGTTTGCATCTGGGAGACACCTGGTAAAGCCTAAGGAACAAAGTCACTTCTGGTTTATTTTCAAAAGTAAATAGTAATGGTAGCTGTCAATTCTTATTCTGTTTCTCCTTGCAGAGAGAAATGTCATTTATGTCATTTTAGTTACATTTATACATCATACACACTTTGCATTTCTTCCTGAAAACATAACACTGGAAACTCAAAAATATGAACTTCATGTGAATTTTAAGAAATGTCTACCTAAAGAATGTGGACTTAAAATGACAGAATATGGAATCTATATTCAACAAATAATGGTTTAATAAAGTTTTTAATTGTATTTCTTTGTCATTTTGATTTTCCTGTGCTATTAATCATTTCACCGTTCATATATCAAATTTTTTGAGTCAGTTGTAATAGTATGACTTGTTCGCTTCCAAGGGGAATATGTAAACTGACATTAAAATCACTACCCGATTGTGGCTCTTACCTATTTGTGGATTTGTGGATAAGTCAGACAAATACACATGTTATTTAAAATGCTACACTGAAAACCACAGACCTAACAAATATCAAGTGCTCTTTGTTGCTTGTCTGACCATGATTTCATTGTTTGTCTGTGCCAAGATTTGATGCTGTCAACACAGTCCCATGCCTGGCATGGGTAAAAAAAAAAAAAAATCTCTCCTGCCCATTCAGACATGCAATGAACAATTTTATGTTCCCTTTCATAATTGTTGAGAGAAAAGCAACAACATGAGGACTTGTGTTGGCTACCGCACTAACATCGCCACATCACTGTTTTTAAAATACTAGCAAATCCATTCCCTTAATCCTGTTTGTTCAGCTCTCATGAGTTACAGATTCATAGTTATGTATGGAGATGGAATTGTTTCATATTAACATACAAATGGAAAGAGATTTACAAACAGAAAGTTGGTTCACAAATAAATTGATTGAGATCCACAAATAAATGGAAGGAGTTTCACAAAAATGAAATTAATTCACAAATATAAAGAATGAGATTGCAAATAAACAAAAAATATTTACTAACTCAATTAACTCACTTAAATTATTATTAACTCACAAACACACCTCTGTCCAGCATTCATTTGTGAATAGTGTGCATTTGTGGATCGCTTCCTGTGCATTTGCGGATCGCTACATGTATTTGTCGATTTTGAAACAAATCTAGCATCAAGATGTGCACACAAATCTACAAATAGGTGGACTCCACCCATCGTCTACTCAAGCCAATCAGATAATGGCCACATTACTCTGACCAATCGTAGCACAGTCTATCATCAACCAGTCATGCTTCGTTTTACTATCAGGGTGGGACCAGAGTCACAGAGCTCTCATGAGCATGGAATCAAGCACTTACAGATAAGCTCCAAGGCTGCAAACTTTTAAAGAAACAGATGCCATCAGGGGAATACCATGATATAAGGTTTGTATCATTTTCTCTCAATTATAAACGTGTAGTGTCTTGTTAAATGTCGACAGCTGAAAATTGCCCATTTGTAGTGTGTCCTGATCATTAGCTTTATAGCTAACCTGGCTGACTGTATGAGTCTGCTATTTAAATTCTAACCAAGTTTCTTGACTGAAATGTGTCATCAAAACCTTTACTCTTAATGTTACATGGCAGATCCAAACAGACACACTACTAGACACTACAAAAGATCAGTAGTACAGATAGTGTCTTTATAAAACATGAATCATATTGGATGATCTTAGGAGCACAAACCATGAATTAATACCCTATATTATACAGTGTACAAGATCTGCTATGGCATTAAATTGGTTAATTGTTAAATTGGTCTACCTATTTGTAGATTTGTGTGCACATCTTGACGTTAGATTCGTTTCAAAATCGACAAATACGTGTAGCGATCTGCAAATGCACAGGAAGCGATCCACAAATAAATGCTGGACAGAGTTGTGTTTGAGTTAAAAAATATATTTGTAAATCATTTTTTTATTTGCAAATCTCATTTTATTTATTTGTGAATTCACTTTATTTTTGTGAAACTCCTAACATGTATTTGTAAATCTCATTCTTTTTATTTGTGAATTAATTTCATTTTTGTGAAACTCTTTACATTTATTTGTGGATCTCATTCAATTTATTTGTGAACCAACTTTTTATTTGTAAATCTCTTTCCATTTGTATGTTAATATGAAACAAAAATAACCCCATAGTTGTGCGCTGTTGCTTTTCAGATGTAGATTGAAATAAGAGGGGCATTGAAATAACAGTTGAATTGAGAACACAGGCCTTATTGTCGCCACCAGCTGCAGCGTTGGGAAACACAGCAAAAGGATCCTGGTTAAATTCTAGTGGTCAGTCATTATGCTGTACTGATAGAGAGACAATTTGATTAAGATAAAGTAGTTTGTGAACATTTATTCAAGATCTCTGTTGCTTAATACGGCCTTTGTAAAGACAAATTCTGAATGTGCTTTTTTTTTGTATGCAAAATGAATAAAATGCAAAAATAAATTCAAATATATCTAAAAATGTGCACACATTTCTGGGCTGTAAACCATTCATTAAATGTCAAGTCGTTCAGGGGAAAAACTTTAAATGCCGTGGAATTGCATGTTTAAACTGAATATGAACTGTTTTCCAGGGAATACCACTGAAAATATAAAAGCTATTGCTATAATGACAATTATTAATAATGCCAAATTTTTGGAATCTGTTAATCTGTCCTGGCATTAAGGAAAACCACAATCAACGGCATCATTCATGCAGAGCAAGGGTGAGGTTGGGCGAGAGCCTGCACAAGGAGGAGGCGCGAGGAATGCTTTTGGATCATTGATACACACAAGCTTGGACATTTGTGATATTTGAATATTTTGAGCAGGGTAAGTGATATTTTATTTAAGAATGTTACTGATGTTTTCATATAGGTAATCTATTGCAAATATGGTTTATAACCACTCTGACCCACTACTCTTTTCAATGTTTTTATTTTATTTTATTTTGATAGCCTATAAATCTAAACATTTGGTTTCACCAGTTATTTATTATAGTTTGTTTTACTTATTAATTTTTAATATCTTATAAAAGCACATACATAAATATGTTATATGGTCATACTGTATATGAACATATTAAATTATAGTTCATATAAGTGGGCATATACAGTATGTACATATTCAAATTTCACTATTATTTGGAGAAATATATCTTACATATATGAAAAGGGACATTATTTTTAAATATATGTTGTATAAATGTACAAGTATGTGACTTTTTATAGCAGTGGAAAAACATACATATTACATATGTGTTTAAAACATATTGACATATATAAGATTTACGTACAGAATGAAGCATTTCTCATAATGAATTGCTCTAATATTTCCTATAACTTACAGCTTTTTTTAAAGAAATGCCAATGTAAAGTTTGCTCCGTTAACCTGTTGGAATTATGTTTAATTTCAGTTTATCTTAACTCATTTTCGGTCTTTTAGGTCAGAAAGCGTTTTTCATAATGAAGTGCTCTTTTGGACTTTTTCTTGTGATCTGTTGTATGACTCTTAGCTTGGGTAAGTTTAATGTATATGTTTATTATTCTTCCATTGGTTTTATGTGTCTTTAGTACATGACCTCAGTGCTTTTTATTTGCAACTGGCGTTAAGCATTATGGAATGCGATTCTCCTCTACAGGATCATCTCTTCGGTGCTACAAGTGTGAGGATTACTTTGGTGGCCAATGCAAAGTACAGCAAGAATGCTCTTATGAGGATGCATGTTTATATCTCTATGAGAAAGGTTTGTGCATAAAGGGTTTTGTATTTAGTATGTCATGTTACATTATATTATATTATATTATATTATAATGATGATCTTTTCTCACAACTAACTTCCTAGCAGAGTAACCACAGGTGTATTTAATCAAACTAATTATGGACATGTCCCACTAATGGTTGACAATCAGAAAGTGTCGAAATAATTTTTGTCATAATTTTGAACGCTATATTTATTGTTTTATCATTTAAAAGCCACAACTAACAACCACAACTAACTTGCAAATTTGATGTCACAACAATTATATTCAGAGTCGGTAAAAACATTTAAAAAATGAGATAGCCATGTGTTATATAGCGTTGGAAAGGACTCAATTAGTAAAATGTAAAGAGCAAATTTGTTTCACTCAGAGGCGAAACTGCAGTGAGTATCAGTGTATGAAATTCCCACTGACACACATAAATATAATAAACAGGAGTGTCTTCTTGTCACGTTTTTCCTTATTACTTCCTGAAACATACATTTAACATAGACAGTGGCATAACTTAATTTACAGCAGATTATCCCGATTCAAATGAGCCCAAACACAACATAATACGATAAGTAGATCTTGAGATATTCCTCAAAGAGTGTACATGGAAAGACGATGTTGAAAAGGGCGCTCAACACACATTTTGTGTGAGTATGTATGTGTGTGTGTGTGTGCATGCGCACATGTCCAAAGGACTTTGTGTGTGCAAAAGGATTGGGATGCTCCTGAACACTTAATATTTCTTTATTTTGTAGTCTAATCCATTCATTTCCAAAGGCCAGTCATTTTTGACCGGGAACACAACAGGTGTAACAAAGTGAAATATAGCCAATAAAATATTATGAAAATTATCAGATGTCCTGTGTGAACAAAGTCATGGAATTTTATTCCAATTGGATGAAATAAACTACAGTTTTCAGAAAGAAAAAAAAGTTAATCGGTCAATTTTGACCGGAACACAATATAAGGGTTACGATACACTAGAGATTAAAATTGTGCTAGAATGCTCTTTTAAAATAGAAACTGCAAGTCTATCCCTCAAATTGCCTAATTAAGTTATATTTCTGCATTGCAGGTGGAAAGACAGTTCGCAAGTGTATTCGATACACTGACTGTGACAACTCTGGACTGTCCCAGCAGTTCCCGTCGATATCAGAGTACACTTACATGTGCTGCCACACGGACCTGTGCAACAGCAGTCCGGCGACCACCGCGGGCACCTCGTTTCTGTCCCTAATGACGGCGGTGACTGGCCTCTGGTGGTGCTGCTTCGCTGCATGAGATTTATTTTGTAAAATTACTCTAAGGCCACATCCACACTAGTGCATTTTTGTTTGAAAACTAAATTTTCAGTTTCCCAACGTCATCATTTTCCAAAGTAGGTGGTAAAAGAAAAAATTTTCTAAATGCTCTGTTTTCGGTGGTGGAAAACGCTGTTCCAGTGTGGTGTGCGAAATTAGAGCGTTTTCAAATAAAAACGTATTAGTATGGATGTGGCCTCAGCCAAAACACAAGTTCAGTCTCTAGAACGTCAGCTATTTGTTGTCTTAATCATCATGGATATAGGTTGTAGACCTTATTCAGTGACGGGAATGAAAATTAGGCTGTAAGGAATAGACTGTCTCTTTAATTGGTTGTACTGTTGCTTAAATTGGTGTTGATCGTTCTGCTGACGAAACACTTAAAAGACATCTTTAAAAAAAAAAAACATTCAGACAACACCAGTTTAATTCTCGTCACAAATCAAATATGGCGCTGCTCTAAATATGGTCTATTTACACCGATCAGCCACAACGTTAAAACCACCTGCCTAATATTGTGTAGGTCCCCCTCGTGCCACCAAAACAGCGCCAACCCGCATCTCAGAATAGCATTCAGAGATTATATTCTTCTCACCACTATTGTACAGAGCGGTTATCTAAGTTGCCGTAGACTTTGTCAGTTTGAACCAGTCAAGGCATTTCCGTCCACAGAACTGACGCTCACTGGATGTTTTTTGTTTTTGGCACCATTCTGAGTAAATTCAAGAGACTGTTGTGTGTGAAAATCCCAGGAGATCAGCAGTTACAGAAATAATCAAACCAGCCCATCTGGCACCAACAAACATGCCACGGTCCAAATCACTGAGATAAAAAAAAATGTCCCCATTCTGATGGTTGATGTGAACATTAACTGAAGCTCCTGACCCGTATCTGCATGATTTTATCCACTACACTGCTGCCACACGATTGGCTGGTTAGATAATCACTTGGATGATTGTTGGTGCCATATAGGCTGGTTTGAGCATTTGGTTGGTTGAGTAGGTGGTTTTAATGTTGTGGCTGATCGGTATATTTACTATATATAGGCCATTATTTAGCTAATATTTTGTTTTAACTAACTGCTGCAATATCGTAAAGCACTATTTGCTGTAAATCATTTTTTGCTGTTTTCTTCAATTATTATTGTTTTGCCCTTTTCATAATTTTTGTATTTTTTATTTATAGAATTTTGTTTTTTAAAAGAATGTAGCAAAATGCTCAATTTTAACGTTCATGACTTTTGTATGTGGTGTGTTTACATTAGTAAAAAACAGCTAAAAAAACTAAAATTGTGTTTTAGGCTGATGTTTTAAACATGAAATGCCAAATAGTGCTGTTTTGGGATTTCGTTGACAAACTTTGGGTCATGACATTATAACCGTCCCGGTTACTTTGCACTGGTCAAGCTACAAGCATTCAAGGGGGAATCACTTTTTGTGCAAATACTTAAATTGATCTAAGTTGAAAGAGGTCTATTACTAAATAAATACTTGAACAAACAAGAGTGGTGTTTCTTTCAGCATGTACTCAAAGTATTTACACATTCATTATCCACAAACCCAAATCATCATGATGATGAAGTCGATTGTTGTCCTTTGTTTAGGTGTTTGGTGAGTTGCAAGGTTTCATACCAAACGAACGAGTTGCTTTAGCAATATAAGTGTGTTTGTCTGTAAACGCGTAGAGGTAGCAACAGCCGATGAGCAAGAGCTACATCATAAACAAATCCTGTTTGAGCAGGAAAAACAGTTTCTCAAACAGGATTGGAAAACAGGTTGCAGACAACCATGTGGCAGCATCCAACAGACCCTAGCACTTACTCTACTACTTCCTGTTTTATACCATACAGAGTACGCTCTTGTGTCCCCCTAGTGGCTAGGAAGAATATATCAACCATAATTGCAATGAATAAACCTTGTGACAGTCAGTGACTGTTACAACATAGAAGGAAACCTAATCAATTTAAATGTACAGTTTAAAATCACATGCAACATAAGGGTCAATTCAGCACCATGGACAGCTCCTTTTTAACTCTTTACATTTCACATTTTACTGTTCCCTGCACCAAACATCAATGCAACAGAAAAATGGAGTTAAAAGAAATGTTACATTGAGTTAAAAAGAAAAGCATGAATACATTCAGGCCATCGCTATATTTTGGGTTGTCCAGTGTGGCTCTGTAGGTGCCAAACACTAATATGTCTATTCTTAGAAATTTATTTTGGCTGATTTCATTACATGTTCACAGTGACTATATAGACATCTCTTGTAAATGGAAAAGCGGTCTCTCTAATCTCAAACAGTAGAGTTTACCCAGCTGTCGACCACTAATCCTGTGATATAACACATTGTTTTCCAAACAGTAAAAACAACTCTGGGAGTTCCTTCACTCAGATATAAAATATCATACACTTTATTAAATACATGAAATACACTAAATAAATTAACCCACTGATATGGTAACAGTTAAATAAACATGTACTGTATTATTTAATTGTCATTGAGGTTAGGTTGGGGTTAGGTTACCCAGTAGGTTTACAGCAGTAAACCACGATTGAGGACAAAAACACAGCAACAACTAGGTTGTCTAGTTTACAACACACAACTGCACAAGTCCACAATACAATGTTAACACACACAATGTCAATACAACAGCCACACTGAAAACAAAAATGATCACATAATCAGTCACGTCATAAAATAAGATGAAAACATAAAAGGTAAAATAAATACAGACATTTTAAAAAGGTTTGTGCTATCAAAAACCAACATACAAACAAATTCAGCTGCCTCATATTTGCTTCAGCAGGGACAGCTATGGCTTAACTAGTACTGCCAAGATACCCTGGAAAAAGAGCGGGGACACTCTTGTTAAAACAACCCTGAAATTCATTATTAGTTGTAAGGTAAACAGTACAAAATTGACAAGAAATGAGAAAAAAAATTCCAGTGTCGTAACAAACAATACAGCATTTGCCCATGTTTTGACAGTTGCAAAACATGTATATTATAAAGATAATTAAAAACTTTAAGATTTGTAATTTGTTTGAATATTACATGAACTAGTCACCATTTCTATGACCATGTTGCAAATATCACTTATGTTCTTTCTCTTTAATCACTCATGTCCTCCATCATCTCCTCTTCAATCTCTCTGCCTATCTCCTCAAGTTTCACTGTTTTCTTTTGACCTTTCTTCTCCTTTCCTTCTTTGTCCTCATTTTTATCAGCCAGCACATACCACGGCTTGGCTGCCATGTCATCGCAGGCCCTGCCCCCACCCCTTCTGTACCCACCTCGCCCTGCCCTCACCAGCCCCCAGCCCTGGGGTTTGCCCTCATGGGGTCCACTGTCCTGCACGCCCCTAGTCTGGTCCAGCTCCTTAGCGCTTAGAGCTGGCATTCGAACGGGGACAGTATTCCCAAATTTGGAGTAGTCGACTGAGTAGCGCCCATCTTCCTCAGTCATAATGGAGACGAAGCGACGTCCCCAAAAGATCTCCTCAGGCGTGTAGGATGTGCGCGCCTGCATTGTGATTCCAGTGGTCTCCACAACACCTGTTAACAGAACAGATACACTGGCTTTGTTCCAAAACCTAGTGAGTCGCAACACTGTTTCCTCTCTACAGGTAGCCCATACCTACCTTTTAAAAGGGCCATTCACACCAAACGCGATATGTGTCAGCACTCTTTTTCCATTGTTTTTTCTATGTAAACATGCGCTAAATGGACGTCTTTAATCATTACACTGTGCCCAGCTGTTTTTTCAGCATCTTGCACTGAATGCTACATTTTTTAGACACCTTGTCAGGTAAAAAAGAATGCCAACTTTTAAAAGCCTGTCACGAGACACCAGTATTCTGTTATACAGTATATGTTGCACTACTGTACATATAGGTTTTCCATTCTAGTTCTATATAAACATGAGCTAGTCTTTGACTAGTTATTTTTTCAGTGTCTTGCACAGAACACTGTGTTTTTTTGACACCACATCAGGTAAAAAAGAACGTCAACCTTTACATGCGGGTCATGTGACACCAGCATTCTGTTATATGCATTGCTTTGCATCTAGCTTTTTTTAGCGCAAGAATGCGTTCGGTCTGAACGGACGCTAAGGCAGCATCCTAAATAATAAAGAACCTTATAAGTGACAGGGCCTTCTCCATAGGCAGCAACACACAAATAGCGCGCATGCGAGACTCAACTCACGATAGTGTTTATAGTGTTTGACGTAAACATGTTGCAACGCTATCAATTTTGTCTGTTGTCTGCCTTTTTATGTTGCGGTTTACAAGCCAGCTGTAACATAAAACTGGGGGCTCGTCCGGGATTTTTTTTGTTTTTTTGTTTTTATAGGAGTACTCTTACTTTTTTTCATCTCCGGATTTCCTCTGCAAGTTGGAATACATTCTGGTTAGAAAGAGTGTTTTAAAAATTATTGGGTAAAATAATCTTCTTTTGTTTTGAGTTAAATATACTTATAATCAATATTTTTCACACTTTGTCCACATTATTGGATTTATTTTTTTCACTGCGCTTAATGTGTGATGCTGCCTTAAGGCCAAAGTATACTTCGGTTTTCCATGTGTTGCTACATCTTGTGCACAGTACGCATGACGGCAATTTTTTGCGCATGTAGCCTTGTTTTTCAAAACACGTGGACAGTCCGCATCTGTACACATCGTCTGTGCATTCACCTGTCGTTAACTGTACAAAAGAGTATCACAAAGCATTTATAGTGTGTATGTGTTGAACGTGTCCATATAGGTTTGCAGTCCAAAGAGTATACTTTAAAAGGCTAGAGCGCTTGACTGTGTGCAAGATGTAGCGGCACACAAAAAAACCGAAGGAAGATTTAGTCAAGATGAGGTATCTTAAGAGACTGCATTATTATGCTCAAAACCCTTAGGAACAGCCGTCGCATTGGGATGATGCCTTTGATGCCAATTATAATCAAAACCACACAGCCTGGTTTTCTGATAAAAGGAAGTGCTCTGAACTCACCTTCCAAAATGACAATGATCTCAAGGTCTTCAGTAGCCAGTGACTGTGCTGAGACCTCATACAGAGGGCTTCCTCTGTCAATGGTGTGACTGATTATTAGTGGAGAGACGAGGAATATGCCGTTGCTTCTGAGAGGGTTTTCCACCTGGACATCTAGCTGACAGACAGGAATCACCTCGCCTTCTGCTGTTACCGTCCGTCGTATTACCTGATTAAGATCAGAATAATTGTCCAGATGATTACAAAATTCTACTCAGTATGTCCAGGACAGAAAATTTACTAATGTGGATTCACAAAAACAGTGGGTAATTTCTCACCTGTAGCTGTATCGTGGCTGAGATGATCATGCTTTTTCTCAGGTCCCCGACACGGAACATGAACGTGGGTCTGCCATTGCGTGGGGCGATAACAGCGTTACGGGAGAAGATGAGGGTCTCTGCTCGCCGATTGGCTTGAGCTGTCTTCATGAACACACAGCCCAGCATGATGGCATTGATGATCAGGCCTAGAATGTTCTGGATGATGAGGACTATGATGGCCAATGGACATTCTTCTGTCACCATTCGTCCTCCAAAACCAATAGTCACCTGATATTACAAAAAAAATAATAATAATAATAATTACCATAAAGGAATGTTCCGGGTTTAACATAATTTTTTCATGTTAAAATATTTTCTCTTATCCCTGCTTAATATGAAGAGACAACTTGAAGTAAACTATTGGTCAGCTGATTTGCTCGAAAAATGTAAACCCTGTGGCACAATATTGCTCTGTTTTTTTAACATCCCGACCTAGCAACATTGTCTCAACCAATCAAATGAGTTTAAGGCGTGACTATCTTCTAATCTGACCAATGAAAGACTAGGGGAATGTTCGGGAAACCTGTTTGAAAACAGACAGTCTTTTTGCAATTCCGTTTGTTGGTGCAAAAATTACACACGTTAACTTCAAGCAAATTTACTAAAAAAACTGTTTGAGGTGGTACACATTTAGAATGCTCACTGTATTAAACAAAGCAAAAGCATCATTAGGATTCAGATCCATCCAGATTGTTCCTCACCTGCACTTCAATGGAAAACAGGAAAGCAGAAGTGAAAGAGTGAATGGAAGTGACACAGGGCACAGGTCCGGGCTCATTGGGATCTCGAGGCTCTAGGTCGCCATGAGCGAATGCCAAGAGCCACCACACCATAGCGAAGAGCATCCAGGAACAGAGGAATGCCGAAGTGAAGATAAGGAGAGAATGCTGCCATTTCAGGTCCACCATGGTGGTGAAAACGTCCTGGAGAAATCGCCCCTAAAAGGCAAAAGACAAGATTAAACAGAGAACTACTAACTGTTTTGAACATCTGTTGCCAATTTACATGCTATTTCTGTAATAAAAGGAAAGATTAGTCCAGTGTCTATAAAACATTTCCTCATATTATGAGAGATTCTATGAACTGAGTTATGTTGACTTGGGATAGTTCACCAACAAATTATAAATTATGTCATTATTTGCCTTATGTTGTTCCATTCTTTCTTCCATGCAAAAAAAGAAAGTTAGCCTCTGTCACCATTCACTTTCATTGTATGGAAAAAAGATGCAATGAAAGTAACTGTAGCTTACATTATTTTGTGTCCCATGGAAGAAAGAAAGTCATATGGGTCTGGAACAACATGAAGGTGTGATGACAGATTTTTCATGTTGTGTTGATTTGAATGCACAGCACCCCACCTGTTCTCGTATATTCTTGTGGGCAACATTACACGAGCCACTCTTGGTGATGAAACGTGCCCTCTGTGACTTTGGCCGGATGCGACTGGGTTGTGCAGCATCCTCAGCGAGTCGAGTCAACAGGAACCCATCAGGCATAAGGCCTTTACGGGCCAACATTTTGATAATCAATGGCTGTTCAGTGCTCCACACTACCATAAGAACCACAAGAAGGAATAGATGCATTATAAATTTGTTATTTCGTGAATTACAGTAGCACAAAGGTTTTGAAAACTCTATAACACATTTTTAACAATTACATTTGTTTATACTGTATGTGAAAATATTATTTATGAAAATTATATAAATTACAAGGGGGGTCCACACTAGTTAAAATGCTTCTATTTTATTTTTTCTAATTTGGTACCAAATTTTTTTCACAATACATTTTATTACATTTATGTTTAAAGAAGAGATTCAATTGTTAAGAATCTTAAATATTTTTTTGTTTTACATCATAACTTGTATTTTATTTTATTTAAATCATATATATATATATATATACACATTTCCATTAAAAAACATTCTGTAAATAAATACCTAAATGAGGTATTTCATAATTAAACTTAGTAGATTCTGTGATAACTGCATTTGTATTCTGAAAATCTCATTTAACCCTTCAATGCATGGGTGTTTTGCCATTATTACATATATTTGTCTTTAGTGAACTGGCACATATATCTATCACAAATGGATCAACAAAATACCCAGATAGTGTCACATTCTCAAAACATTTTCAAGATAATTAGAAAATAATACAATATACGGGATTCATTACTTCCACACTGAAATCAGACGCAACTGGCTGTCAAAAACATATTGAGCTACACATAACACATAAGTTTCACATAAGATACACATAAGGTCAACTTAGCTACACATAAGTATTTTATCAGGCAATTATTGAGTCTAAATAGATGCACAACTTACATAATTTCAGTAGTATACTCAAATGACAATAGTCATATCATACTGTTCATGTGTTGTACTTGCTATAGTTTACTTCCATGATGCTTCTTCATCAAATAACAACATCAAATGTAAATCAAGTCAATCACTGTCACATCAGTGACACCTTGAGTAAGAAATAACATGTATAATATGTATGTGTACACGCATATGGGATACTGATAGTTCACCACTGTCACACAGAAAATCAACATGATATAGTATTTATTTGTATGAATACAGTACTCACTTCTCTTGTAATAAACAAATAAATATATATCCTGTGATAGTAAACGTATATAGATATGAAATAATCATAAAAATGTGATTTATGGAAGTGCAAAAAAAAAAGCGACACTATTACATATCTCAGGTCTTTAATTACCCTATACTTTTGGTAATTAAGCAGTTATAAATGTGTTTTTTTGTTTTTTTTTTGTTTTTTTTTTTTTGCTATTTTGTCTTTTTGTTTGTTTGTTGTTGATTTTGTTTTATTTACACTATTTAGAAGAGAAAGATTTAGGAATACTAAAGAGGTGTGGGCATAACTCCAAAAAATGGATGGGGTACAAGGGGTGGAAAGAGGTCCCGGGTCACTAAAGACCCGAGGTATGCATTAAGGGTTAATTGCCTGATAAATTCATGCATTTTACTTAACTAAGTCGATATAAACATATATAGATCCTACATTATTCAAAGTAAGTGCACTCAGAAGGCACTAGTTGTCTTGATGTAAGTGATCATCTGGAGTTTGAAGAAAATATCCATTCAAGCACTGAAATGTCACAAATTCCCCTCATGTCAAAAAAAGAGTTAAAATAAGAGATAATGACAATTAAAATCTCCATCCTAATATTAAATCCTCTATTTTGTTGTCGTGCATCTGGGATGCTGAAAAGAGGACAACCGCAATATTATTAAAAGCATTTTAATGCATCTTTACTATATAAACCAAAAGCAGTTAGCCATGACAATATTATTTGATGTATTACGCATTTGCTGCTATTGTATTTTGATAGTCGTTGTTATAGAACAATAAAGTCGGCATGATAAATGTTATGCATTATAAATTAAAAATGCTTACCAGCACAATAGAGGCATGCACGCTTTATTTCATCTCGAAATTATTTTTTAAAAATATAAAAAAATATGAACATAACGTTTAAAACAAATGCAGGCAGATGGCAGATTGGCAGCTGTATACCTTACGTAACCGGACAGCGTCCTGTGACTGGAGGACCAACAAATCCCACAATTCCCGCTGCTGCTGCTGCGCCGCGACACGGATTGGTTCGTTTCGTCGCTTCGTGGCAAATGTGCTCTTATTTTAAAATTGACAACTCTTCTGTTGAGTTTAGTTGTGCCGATATTTGTTTTAGAAGTCCTTTACAGTGAAAGTGATCCGTTTCTGTTGTTTTGGGACGCATTTTACAGCGTTTTGGGGGGTTTGTTAGCCGACTAGCTCTTTAAAAATGTCTGATCCCTGGAATCGAGGTGAGTGACACGTAGCAGTTTGTGATGTTTTCTTTTTAAATGCTCTTTTATTTTCGTTTCAACTATTTTATTCGTTTATCTAGATATTTAACCCTTGTGTGACCTTCAGGAAATGTTTGTATTTAAAATTTTTGTCTTTTTTTTTTTTTTTTTTTTCTCTCGATCATTTTGGCTGTGTTAATGCCAATGGCATACGTTTTGACAAAGGTGTGTATTTTAAGGAGGAAGTTTGATATTTCAACCTCAGTTCCTATTATACATCTATAATTCACTGTGTACACAAAATAGTTACACTCAGGACCTTCAGGACAAATATGTCTCTATTGAAACCTATTAAAACTGCAGTATTTGATTCCAGTGCCATTAAAGCATAAATCATTAATTCTATGATATTATGCTTTCATTCCGGAGCCCTGGCTTCAAAATTTGTTTAATGTTTAATATTTTCCACCAGATGGCACCATTTTGCTTATGTTTAGCCTATGGAGCAAATACATACTTTTTTCCTATTTGCTGTTTGCTGTATTATAGAGCACTGCAGGCCAGCTGAATACATGATGCAGCTAAAATTGTGTGGGTGTGTTGATATGGATGTCAGAGTGTGTTTTGTATGCGTGTATTGAGAAATTTGTGTGCGTGTGTGTAAAAAAACAACAGTGGCATTATGTAAACAAACTGGCATTTAAAGGGTTAAAATCCTGAAAATGAATGAATATTTGGAAGTTATGGTCAGGACTGATGTTGGTTAAAAAATCTTAAGTCAGTGAAGTGGAAAATGATATTAATATATAATATTTTTATGGCAGTTTTTTGATGCGGACATTTTTGTCCTCCAAGGTCCTGAGTGTTAGGTTTTTTTTTTGTTTTGTTTTTTTAATCTGACACTGCACAAAAAACAATGTTGTTGCTAATCATTGACATATCCCAGACTGTGATAATCCATAAAAAAAATTTAAAAAATCCCCTTTGCATTTAGGATATGGAATATATATATATATATATATATATTTTAATAAATAACAACAGCGGCATTATATAAACAAACTGGCATTTAAGAGTTAAAATCCTGAAATTGAACGAATATTTGGTAGTTAATTAACTTATTGAAAGTGGAAAATAATATTAATATATAATTTTTTTTTTACATGGACATTTTTGTCCTCTAAGGACCTCTGAGTAACTTTTTTAAACTGAGGCACAAGGGTTAAAAGTGTGTCAGTACTAAAAATAGTAACATTCATATTGTATAAATAATTTAGTTCACTTGTTTCGAGTGTAAGTAAACATGAATGAGAAAGTGATGAAATGTTGGTGTATCTTTTCTCAAAATGTCTAATTATCAGTATATTTTGAATAATGAACAGGACATGGCGCTGTGGACGATATGCTTGATGCTGAAAACAAGCTTTTGGCGGATAATTTGGCGAGTAAAGTCTCTAGACTGAAGTCTGTAAGTCAACCTCACACTACTCACATAGTTTATGTAATTTATTATTGTGATACACAGTATTATGGTGTTTAAATGGTGCCATAACCGCCCAATATTCACATTGTGTGTTTTTTTTTTTAATTATAGTTTTGAATTTTAACAATCCTGCATATGTGGTTGCATTCTTGCATTTAAAAGTGTTTTGTCTTATCCACAGTTGGCATATGACATTGACAAAGAGGCAGAGGATCAAAATACCTACCTGGATGGCATGGTGAGTGTTAACACCAGTGTTAATGTATTTGAAATGTTGGCACATGAGTGTGGTTTCTTTGTAAATAAACTATGTGGCATCTCCCTTAACAGTTGTTTTACTTTATTATTTACTCAGGACTCAAATTTTCTCAGTGCAACTGGCCTTTTGACTGGAAGTGTGAAGAGGTTTTCTATGATGGTACGGTCTGGCCGAGACAACAGAAAGATCCTGTGCTACGTGTCCGTTGGCCTTGTGATGCTCTTCTTCTTGCTTTACTATCTAGTGTCACGGATACAGAGCTAATGGGTCATTTTCTCACGTCTTAGACCAGATTCTGATTTCTCAGTTCTATGAGAAATGTCCCCCTCCCCATGGAGTTTATCCTGGATGATTTATAACATTTATCTCTATTTAAGCAAAATTATGTTTACACTCACAAGAGTGATTTATTCAATGTATATTTTTAGTCATGAAACAAAACATGCCATGGACCAATGTCTTATTTCAAGTTTATTAAAAACATAATTTTCAATCTCCATGATTTATATTTGCATCATTGTAGAGTATGTAACAAGATGTAACTATTTTTGCAAAGTATTTACATTAAATCATTTTTAAAGGTAATGTGCTTATTGTTTTAGTATGTCTTTGAACAATATGTACTTATAATAGGATGACCATAATATTGCAGCAGTATAATACTGTCTGTCTGTCCATTTACATAAACTACATGTATTTGTATTGTATATTATGTCTATTTAAATCATGTTGTATCTATAATATAAGAGAGACTGTGGCTAGTTGTCACATTTTTTATTCCAGTGAATATTTCTCAAGGAAAGATTTTTTTTTTTTTAAGTCAATTTCTGCTTAGCCACAAATCTTAAAGTCTTGGCTAGAAAGAAAGCTATTGAACATTTTCACGGTTATGCCCAGGAAAAATATACTGTTCATTAAACACATATTGGTTTGTTGTGACAACTTGCCCCAATAGCCTATATAGGGGGGTAACAATGGAACCATTAAATCAGTGGCATGAGTTTCATGTGTACACTGGAGGGGACACGTTGCCCCATCACATCCACCAAAACAAAAAAAATTTTTTATAAAGCAACAAACACATAAAAACATTTTTGGGCCAACAAACATTATAGTTGATCAATTTAAAACATTTAAAACACATGCAAGTGAATGGTAACCAAAACTTTGGATATCACATAAAGGCAGCATAATAGCAATTCATATGAATATATAACCAGCGGTTCAATCCATGTCTTCAGAAGCGATATAAAAAGTGTGTGTGAGAAACAGATCAATTTTTAGGTCCTTTTTCATATTCTAAAAGTGTGACCTACAGAGCTGAGATATTCTTCTAAAAACTTTGTTTGTGGTCAGCAGAAGAAAGACAGTCATATACACATCTGGGATGGCATGAAAATTAGTAAACGATGAGAGAATTTTCATTTTTGGGTGAACTATCCCTTTAAGCCAGTAGTATTCAACTGATCATGTGATATTTTAACATGGCAGCCCCCTTTAGGGGACCCTCTCCATGTAGAATAAACAGCTTTTATACAGTTACTGATACGAGTCTTCATCTCATGTGAGTGGTTATGATTTTATACATATATTTCAAAATTACAATTAATTTCTTTAGGAGTAAAAGTAAAAAATGACTGACTGCACCTTTAAGAGGGCTTTCATCTAGTTGTTTGAAACAACACACTTGGAGACCACTGCAAGAGAAAACCAACATTGGCGCAACTGGAATTTTGACTCCAAATGTTATCATTACTGATATATAGCCCATGTGACAACTTCCACGTGTGACAGCTAGCCCTGGTCTCCCCTTATATAACTTTTGTTTTAATTTGGAAAGTTTTCAAAAAAGTGGCGTTGCACCTCCAGTGCGGTAGATGACAGTGCAGCTCCAAGTTAATCCGAGAAGTGTCTCTTCTTTCTCCCAAAGAACAGCAGAAGCATCAGAAGACGAGCTGCTATCATAGTACCAACGGAAACCTCACTCTGGGAGAAAGAAAGCCAAGCGCCGTCCTGTTTTTAGTGTTGTGTTTTATTTAGTTTTTGCATTTAATTTGCGTCATGTCCAGTGAAGTGGAGGCGAGCACAGAAGAGCAGCAGGTTCGAGCATTTAAGCATGTTTTGCATTATAAGGCCGCAAAAGCATATCACAATGTGATTGTGTTGATTTAATAGTGTAGACCTAATTTATGAATGCCTAATTAATATTAGAAATATGTCCGGTTTATTAAATGGAGAATTAGGGCGAGTTTAGGCCTTAATCTCAAATGTTTTGGCATTTATTAGTGGGTTGCTAAATGCATGACTTAACGTATTTTCTTGCATTTCATTTAATTTCAGTCTTATTGGTCTTTTAAACACCTGCGATTTTGTTTAGATACAGCTGAATTCAGAAGTTTACATACACTTTGGTTAAATAATTTTTTAACCACTCCACAGATTTAATATTAGCAAACTATAGTTTTGGCAAGTCGTTTAGGACATCTACTTTGTGCATGACATGAGTAATTTTTCCAACAATTGTTTACAGATTGATTATTTCACTTTTAATTGACTATATCACAATTCCAGTGGGTCAGAAGTTTACATACACTAAGTTAACTGCGCCTTTAAGCAGCTTGGAAAATTCCAGAAAATGATGACAAGCCTTTAGACAATTAGCTTCTGATAGGAGGTGTACTGAATTGGAGGTGTACCTGTGGGTGTATTTTAAGGCCTACCTTGAAACGCAGTGTCTGTTTGCTTGACATCATGGGAAAATCAAAAGAAATCAGCCAAGACCTCAGAAAAAAAAATTGTGGACCTCCACAAGTCTGGTTCATCCTTGGGAGCAATTTCCAAATGCCTGAAGGTACCACGTTCATCTGTACAAACAATAGTACGCAAGTATAAACACCATGGGACCACGCAGCCATCATACCGCTGAGGAAGGAGACGTATTCTGTCTCCTAGAGATTAACGAAGTTTGAAAAGTAGATCTTACTTTTTGGAGAAATGTCCTCTGGTCTGATGAAACATGGAACTGTTTGGTCATAATGATCTTCGTTATGTTTGGAGGAAAAATGGTTGAGGCTTGCGAGCCGAAGAACACCATCCCAACCGTGAAGCATGGGGGTGGCAGTATCATGTTGTGGGGGTGCTTTGCTGCAGGAGGGACTGGTGCACTTCACAAAATAGATGACATCATGAGGAAGGAAAATAATGTGGATATATTGAAGCAACATCTCAAGACATCAACCAGGAAGTTAAAGTTCGGTCGCAAATGGGTCTTCCAAATGGACAATGACCCCAAGCATACCTCCAAAGTTGTGACAAAATGGCTTAAGGACAACAAAGTCAAGGTATTGGAGTGGCCATCACAAACCCTGATCTCAATCTGATAGAAAATTTGTGGGCAGAACTGAAAAAGCGTGTGTGAGCAAGGAGGCCTACAAACCTGACTCAGTTACACCAGTTCTGTCTGGAGGAATGGGACAAAATTTCAGCAACTTTTTGTGAGAAGCTTGTGGAAGGCTACCCAAAACGTTTGACCCAAGTTAAACAATTTAAAGGCAATGCTATCAAATACTAACAAAGTGTATGTAAAAGCTGAAATAAATCATTCTCTCTACTATTATTCTGACATTTCACATTCTTAAAATAAAGTAGTGATCCTAACAGACCTAAGACAGGGAATGTTTTCTACGATTAAATGTCAGGAATTGTGAAAAACTGAGTTTAAATGTATTTGGCTAAGGTGTATGTAAACTTCTGACTTCAACTGTACATTTTGACAAGCTGTATGTGTTCTGCACTGATAAAGTATTTAAATCTAATGGCTTTGTTATAAAGGGTAAATATGGTGGGTGGGGGGGAAGAGTAATCATTGGCCCCAGTAATGATTTGACTGCACCAAATAGTTTCCTTTGGTATCAGAAATGGAATTTAAAATTGTGTTCTTCCCCACATTTTATGTAGGAGATGCACGACACTGTTGTAAGTCCAGAGAAAACTGAGGAGGCCAAGCTGAAGGCACGTTACCCACATTTGGGGACCAGGCCCGGTGGGTCGGATATGTTGCGGAAAAGATTGCAGAAGGGGGTAAGTTCATACATCGACCTGTGAGCTTTCATTTCAATCAATAACTGAGAAAAAAGCTTCAGCCTATTGATTATAAATAACCATCTAATGCTGTCATGAGCATCGTTTTCCCACTGTTTGCAGCAAAAATACTTCGACTCGGGTGACTATAACATGGCCAAAGCCAAGATGAAGAACAAACAGCTTCCGACAGCATCGTCAGAGAAGACCGAGATAACTGGAGACCACATTCCCACCCCTCAGGACCTGCCCCAAAGGAAGCAATCTCTGGTGGCCAGCAAACTTGCCATCTAACGAGGACTGTAAAGACGTCTTGATGCCATCTTCATTATGTTCTTTTGTTTTTGTCTTTCTTTTGCTGTTAACACCCTCTTTTCTTACTATTTTTGTCTTTCTTTTGCTGTTAACACCCTCTTTTCTTACTATTTTTGTCTTTGACTGTAGAAATGCTCTCAAAATAACATGTTTTGATAAATAGAGATATGTGTAGACTGCTGCTACCTTTACTCTTGGATTTGACTATACGGTCAGATGAGTTTACGACATCAATGATTTTTGCATTAGCATATTTTAGGGTTTTACACTTTTTCACTAGCTTTTTCAATGCTTGTCTTGAAATATGTACTAGGTGCTTGACGAAATTGGACTTTAATCCGCCACTTCTCAAACCTCCAAAACTGTGTCTCTTGAAGAAACGAAAGGCCGGACCTCATAAACATTCGTTGGTTGAGCTGAAGAAAAGCTAAAAGCTCTTCTTTCGTTTGTCAACTACCTGTAAATTACTAAAATGGCCTTAAAACTGCCGTACTGTTTCTCTTGGGCGATCTTTGTTTGACCAAACTGACGAGAGACTGTTGAGCTCTCCACTGGGTCGTTTAGGTTATGTTCTCAGCACAACGTAACGATTTATGTGAGCTGTACAAACGTTTACTGTCACAACTGTGTCATTTGATTATGTAAATAAAATACTTTTGCACATGTCCTGTCTGATCAAGCTTTTTTAATTTATCTGCATCCTCTTTTGTCTGTGAATAACCTCAATTTTCAACCACCCAGTATTGGACCAATTAAGATGATTACAGATATTAGGGCAAAAATAATCATGCATTAGGCGTTGTGAAATATGTGGTATAATGATGTGTTTTCCAGACCGAATGTACATATAAAAGTCATTAAACATGCATAAAACACAATTCTCAATAAAAATATAGTCTAGTTGAACAAACTAGTTATTAAACGTCAATTTATTGAATCTTAAAATGTTCGCAGACTAAATATTCAGTAAATACTTGTATGTTTCATTATTATATTATAAAATGTATTATAAAATTTACACTTATTATATTATTTAAAACAATATCCGCTTTCCAGCGCACGCATTGGAAAAGCGTAGGAAATCATGATGGCCACTAGGTGACGCTGTTTCTGCGTCATTCATTGCCACAGGGAGTAATCGTGGATCGATGCTGTTCAGGAGGATTACCTCACAGAAATAAAATAAGCAGGTAGAATGGTAGTGTTTGAAAATCATAAAACGAAATGGGCGTGGCTTATCTGCCCAGACGTCTGGGCAGATAAGCCACACCCATTTCGATTTATGATTTTCAAACACTACCATTCTACCTGCTCATTTTATTGAAAAGTATGAGGGATCTAAATATGTTTTTTTTTTTCTTGTTTTAAGTAATCACTATTTATTTTTTTATTTAATAATGATTAAATCGTTTCCAAGTGTCATTACTGAGGTGTGAATTATTGTTCAGACCGCTGATGAGGCAGCACATCGTCATCGTTGTCACGTGGTAACAGTTACTTTTCTCAGCGCTAGTAAGGGTGGACCAATCACAGTCGTGTGTGATTACAAAAGACTGATTTCCTTGTTATTTCATAAAGATTGCTGTGGCGGTTTTATTTATTTATTTTTTTTTATTCTTTCATATAGATTTCCTTGAAAATAATAGATTTAAATTAATATACATTTAGTGTACGTTTTGTACGGCTTAATGTCCTGCTATTTTAATACGTTTTGAGCCACCAAGCGCCCCCTGGTGGAAGATATCTTTGGAAACAGTTAATAGCTAGGATCATATTCCACTCAATGGATTTTCCCGGCGACTGTCACACTTACCACCACCAGCTCAGAGACTTCTGCTGAAACTTTTGGCGTTTCTCAATGTCCGCGACGCGTTGACTGAACCGCAGCAGATGCAGAGAGCGACAGTGTTTATGGAGGAGTTAAAGCAGAGCGCACTGGCAGCGCCGGATCTGTATTCAAAGGTATGAAAGAGTTTAAACTGCTGCATTTCACACCTGAGCGAGTGTGGCAAGCTTGTGTGTTAAAACATTGTATCAGCCGGACTGTTGAATCTATACAGCACCTTCATGCTGATTGTGGGGGTGATAAAAATCAAGTAGATTTTATATAACAAAAAACTAAACATTTACTATATGGGAAAAATTTGATTTTATATATATGTATATATGATATATATATATATATATGCGCGCGCCTGTGTGTGTGTGTGTGTGTGATAAATCTCACATTTTATGTACATTTGGAAACAATTTATATGCTTTAAATTGCACAGTGCATTATTAGACAGACAGATGCTTAAAATAACAGGGAGAGATAAAAAAAAAAAAAAAAAAAAAAAATTAAAATAAAGGGGGAAAAATTTGTAATTTGTCTATTTTTATCTGCTTTGAATTGCACAATGCACTGATGACAGCCAGATGCTGGAAATAAAAAATAAATAAGACTTTTTATAATGGGAGAAACAAAAAAAATAAAAAAAAAATAAAAATAAATAAAAAAAAAGTGGAAAATGTTATGTAAAAAAGTGAAAAAAAAGAAAAAAATTTGTAAATTTGACAATTTGTCATATGCTTAATATTGCACAGTGCATTGATAAGACAGCAAGATGCTTTAAATAACAAAAGAGAAAAGAAAAAAACTTCAACTAAATGGGAAAAAAAATGAAAATGTCAAAATGTAATCATGTGCTTGATATAACAATAAAGAAAAAATCTTTTGCAATAAATGGGGAAAAAAATGTATATCTGACAATTTTTCATATGCTTTAAATTGCACGAAGCATTGATAAGACAACCAGATGCTTGATTAAAAAAAAATATCTAAATTTGCCTTTTTTTTTTTCTTTTTTTTTTAAATAACAAAAAAGAAAAACAACTTTTGCAATAAATGGGGAAAAATGAAAAGGGGGGAAATTATGTAAATGTGACAATATTTCATATTCGTTATATTGCACAATGCATTGATAAGACAGCAAGATGCTTGAAAAAAACTAAAAAAAAAAACTTTTACAAATAAATTGGGTGAAAAATGTGACCATTTTTAATATGTTTTAAATTGCGCAACGCATTGATAACATAAGATGCTTGATGTAACAAAAAAGAAAAAGACTTCGACAATAAATGGGTTAAAAATGGGGAAAAAAGAGTGACATTTTTTTTCATGTAGATTTGACAACTTAACATACGCTTTGAATTGCAGTTAATAACATTATTCAAACTAAGTTTTCACCCTGTGTTGTTCGCTGCCTGCAGTATGCTCGAGTCTGGATCTCAGACCCCACAGAGGTGTGGAGATCAGCAGAGCTCACCGCAGACTACAGCCCTGGAGATACTGTACTACATCTAGAGCTGGAGGATGGCACAGTGAGAGACAGTCTTTGAAACATTTTCTAATATACTCTGAACAGCTGTTCTTCTTTTGTTAGAAGAACTCTGGATTTTAAGCAAGTTATGCTCCATTTACCCATCCAAAATGTGTATACAAACATGACAGTATAAGGTTACTAAATGTAGTGTCTACCACTAAAGATTTTTGACTGAGTTGAGTCAGACTGGTGGTGAGCGAGACGTCGTGAAAAAATGATGGGTGTGGAATTTCAATAACATTTTTCAGTACTATACACTCATTGCTGTTTTTACAACTTATGGTTTGCTGGTGAAAGTCGTTGTAACATTATAAAATGTGTGAACTGATTAGGCCAAAGAAAGAAACACTAAACTATCAAATTTAGTTTGTGGGTTTTCTTTTCGTTGTCATGACAACATAACAGCAGTAAACACTGTAATGCCGGAACATCCCTGATTTTATCACACTGAAATAATTTTAAAACACACGAGAAGCAAACACATGTTTACTTATTGTGGCTATACTTTTTAAATATTCTTTATGTGGTAATAAACATTATTTCACAAGTCATGGGCTGCTTGGTACGTAAAAACAAATTGCATGTCCTCCATTTCACATTATAGGAATATTTTGGGTTCAATACAAGTTAGACATTATTGACCGCTTAATTACAACATTTAATTTTTTTTATTTGTATCTTCCCTCATTTTGTAAATCATTTGTAAACACAATGGAAGTCTATGGGGCAGCTCATTCTAAAGGATGTAAAAACATAAATGTGAGCTCAAAAGTTTCCTCAACATTTTTCTTTTTTTTTTTCTTCTATGCAAATTGTTTTATTTGAGCTGTACATTTGTGAATATTGTTTTGTTTTGGTGTTTGATGAGGGACTACTTTTCTAGGCGGATGAACTTCTAGTTATGCATTTCCATTGTAATTCCTGTGGATGGCGTTAATTTAATGTAAACAGCAATTTGTGAAAAGTTGCACCATATACTTATTTGGTATCCTTAGTTTACTGGCTTTATGTGGTCATGACTTAGGTTGAAATATGAGATATAACTCACCCCAAAGCACATTTATGGTTCTCTGCATTGGTTTTAACTGAACTCTAGCATCTTTTTGCAGGAGTTGGAATATAAGCTGGACCCAAAGCATGACGTCCTGCCTCCCCTCCGTAACCCAGACATCCTGGTGGGCGAGAATGACCTTACGGCTCTCAGCTACCTCCATGAACCAGCCGTGCTGCACAACCTCCGGGTTCGATTCACAGACTCCAAGCTTATCTACACATACTGCGGTAATCAGGAACCACTCAAACAATCAGTCCAGCTGGCCATGACGTTGCTTACTAGATATATAGAAAGATCTATTGCAACGTGAAGTGAGGGTCTGTTGTCTGATGCTAGTCTCTTTGATAAATAGCATATAGTCTGATTGGAATTTCACAATTTTATTTAATTTTACATGGATTTATTTTGAAAGCTGATGTAACTTTTTCAGTGTTAAAATTCTTTATCCAATCCCAGCTTAATATGCATAGACAACTATAGGTAAGCCATTCATCAAGGATCCAGTATCCAGGAGGCTGTTTGAAAACATTTTCAGCTAGTGGTGCTGAAATTCCACACTTCAGCTTTAATTGTTAATATTTAGTCCATTTTGGGTTTGATTTGGTTTTGTTTTTTGTTCTTGTTTTTCCTTGTTATTTTAATTTGTTTTATTAATTTGTTTATATTAAATAAATACAATAAATACAAATATAAATATAGATTTTTATTTTAATTATTTTTTATTGGGGTTTTTTAAGTGCATTTTTGCATCGATTTTATTTGGTTTTGTTTGTTCTTATTTTTGTTCTCTTTTTTATTTTATTTTTTTGCTCTTGTTATTTGTTTTTGTTTTGTTCTTTTTCGTGTCGTTTTGTTTTACATAAATGAGCTTGAGGACTTTGGAGCTCCCACATGCGGGAGATATTACTAATGAATATGAATCATAAAATGTGACCCGTTCGAGCTTTTGTCGTCTGTATTGCACAGTACATTAGACTTTGAGTTATGAACTCGTGTTCTTAGATTAGCAGGTTTTGCATACAGTATGCAAAGTTACAAAAGGAGCTGAAAAGATTTCAGCTTTGACTTTTGACACATCACTCCAGAAGTTTAATTTTTATTAGTAGTAAAACTTGCTAAAAGTTTGTGTTATAAAAACAGGCATCATCCTGGTCGCCATCAATCCTTATGAAAGTCTTCAGATCTATGGAGCTGACATCATCAATGCATACAGTGGGCAGAATATGGGTGATATGGACCCTCATATCTTTGCTGTGGCAGAGGAGGCCTATAAACAGATGGCCAGGTATGGGTGGATACAGCTGATAGAAGTGTATTGATATAGGAAGATCTCTCTATAAGGTAACTGTTCATCAGTGTTGGGTGTAATGCATTACTTAGTAATTAATTACTGTAATTAAATTACTTTTTCATTGAAAAAGAAAATTAAGGCATTACTCTTAATTTAAGTAATTTAATTGCAGTTACTTCTGATGTAATTGTGTTAAATGCTGTATAGACTATAGAACAATTCTATATAAAATAATAATGAATTTAAAACAGAAATTTAACATCTAATGTTAAAATGTATAATGTAAAATGTTTTCTAATTTAATGTAGCCCCCTTAAATTCTTTGGCCAGTTCATTAATAATTTATTTGATTTTATATGATTTACTTGAAAGAATGAAAGAATTAAAAGAACATTTTCATGTCTATCCTTGTATTTTTCATCTGGATGAGGTTGATAAGGGTTTTAGAAAGTAATTAATATTACAGTTGAAGTCAGAAGTTTACATACACTTTGGTTGAAATCATTAAAACACATTTCTTAACCACTCCACTGATTTAATAGCAAACTACGATGCACCTAACCGATCTCTGCCTCCATCACCTCGGTCTAATGATGGACTACACTCTTGAAATGGAATACATAGACTACCATTTAATTGCCAACTAAACCCTTCATCAGCCAACTAACAAGGACAATTGCATCTATGTGAACTTCTGCAGTTCATCCAGGATGTACTTCAAAGACATCAGTCATTAATCTTACAGTTCATACAAAATCTTTGTTTTAAACCATGACTTGCACTATACATAAGTAATACTGGCATTATATTCATGATGTTAGCCAGAGGGGAACTGGCCCCCACAGTGAGCCTGGTTTCTCCCAAGGTCATTTTTCTCCATTAACCAACATCTTATGGAGTTTTGTGTTCCATGCCACAGTCACCTTTAGCTTGCTCACAGGTGTTCTAAATACAATTATTATTTAATTACTTATTTTTAAACACAGTTTACAATCATATTTGATCAAACTACACAATGATCACTCTAAACTACACAATGATGACTCTAAGACATTATAAATATTACAGTTTCATTTTCTGTTAATGCACAATCTTTTGTAAGGCTGCTTTGAAACGATGTGTGTTGTGAAAGACGCTATATAAATAAAAATGACTTGACTCAATCTACAGTTTTGGCAAGTCGTTTAGGACATCTACTTTGTGCATGACACAAGTAATTCTTCCAACAATTGTTTACAGATGGATTATTTCACTTTTAATTGACTATATCACAATTCCAGTGGGTCAGAAGTTTACATACACTAAGTTAACTGTGCCTTTAAGCAGCTTGGAAAATTCCAGAAAATTATGTCAAGCCTTTAGACATTTAGCTTCTGATAGGAGGTGTACTGAATTGGAGGTGTACCTGTGGATGTATTTTAAGGCCTACCTTCAAACTCAGTGCCTGTTTGCTTGACATCATGGGAAAATCAAAAGAAATCAGCCAAGACCTCAGAAAAGTCTGGTTCATCCTTGGGAGCAATTTCCAAATACCTGAAGGTACCACGTTCATCTGTACAAACAATAATACGCAAGTATAAACGCCATGGGACCACGCAGCCATCATACCGCTCAGGAAGGGACGCATTCTGTCTCATAGAGATGAATGTAGTTTGGTGCGAAAAGTGCAAATCAATCCCAGAACAACAGCAAAGGACCTTGTGAAGATGCTGGAGGAAACAGATAGACAAGTATCTATATCCACAGTAAAGCGAGTCCTATGTCGATATAACCTGAAAGGCTGCTCAGCAAGGAAGAAGTCACTGCTCCAAAACCGGCATAAAAAAATGCCAGACTACAGTTTGCAAGTGCACATGGGGACAAAGATCTTACTTTTTGGAGAAATGTCCTCTGGTCTAATGAAATAAACATGTAACTGTTTGGCCAGAATGACCATTGATATGTTTGGAGGAAAAAGGGTGAGACTTGCAAGCCGAAGAACACCATCCCAATCGTGAAGCATGGGGGTGGCAACATCATGTTGTGGGGGTGCTTTGCTGCAGGAGGGACTGGTGCACTTCACAAAATAGATGGCATCATAAGGAAGGAAAATTATGTGGATATATTGAAGCAACATCTCGAGACATCAGCCAGGAAGTTAAAGCTCAGTCGCAAATGGGTCTTCCGAATGGACAATGACCCCAAGCATACCTCCAAAGTTGTGGCAAAATAGCGTAACGACAACAAAGTCAAGGTATTGGAGTGGCCATCACAAAGCCCTGACCTCAAACTGATTAAAAAATTCCAGCAACATATTGTGAGAAGCTTGTGGAAGGCTACCCAAAACATTTGACCCAAGTTAAACAATTTAAAGGTAATGATACCAAATACTAACATAGTGTATGTAAACTTCTGACCCACTGGGAATGTGATGAAATAAATAAAAGCTGAAATAAATAATTCTCTCTACTATTATTCTGACATTTCACATTCTTAAAATAAAGTAGTGATCCTAACAGACCTAAAACAGGGAATGTTTTCTACGATTAAATGTCAGGAATTGTGAAAAACTGAGTTTAAATGTATTTGGCTAAGGTGTATGTAAACTTCTGACTTCAACTGTAAGTAATGCAATCAATGTATTAGTACAGTAATCTAATTACACTGTAGAAGATGTAATTAGTAGGTAGTAATTAATTACTTTTTAGAGTAACTTACCCAACACTGTTGTGCATATAGATAAAAGATAAAAGTATATAGGAATAACTATGGAATTTTATATAACTTATGGCATTGTTTGGATAACATGAAATGTTCATAGTTTATGAAAGACATTACTGAGCTGTTCATATGTGTTTGCCCTCCTGTAAGAGATGAGAAGAATCAGTCCATCATCGTAAGTGGAGAATCCGGAGCGGGGAAGACCGTGTCTGCCAAATATGCCATGCGTTATTTCGCAACAGTCAGCTCTTCTGCAGAAACCAGTGTGGAGGAAAAAGTGCTGGCGTCCAGCCCCATCATGGAGGTATGACAAAAGCTACTGGGATAAGAGAACCTAGACACTTTCAAGATTAGTCCTAGGAAATCATACACTAATACATAAAATATTTTCACATCTATATGAAGGCGATAGGAAATGCCAAGACAACAAGAAATGACAACAGCAGTCGATTTGGGAAGTATATCGAGATTGGGTTCGACAGGAAGCACCACATCATTGGGGCCAACATGAGGACATACCTTCTGGAAAAGTCAAGAGTGGTGTTCCAGGTTACAGCCTTATTTATCTTTTATGTTTTCATTTATTTCTATTAAATACTTATTTTTTGCATTCTAAGTTTAATGACCTGTAAGTCGCCATTTAATGCAATAATACTCATTAGCTTTTAATATCAGAATAATATTAATTCTGATGAATGCAACTTGCATACTATTGAGTAAGTGATCAGGGTTTTTTCTTACTTTAGGCGAGTGAGGAAAGAAACTATCATATCTTCTATCAGCTCTGTGCCTGCGGCCATTTACCCGAGTTTGAACCTTTGAAGTTAGGTATGATACTGTACCTACTCTGCCTTGTTCATACACAATTGGAATTAAGTTTATAATGAACAATCAAGAAGATGATTAGTGTCTCCATTTGACTGGGTTATAAATGTTATTGAAACTTCAAGTCATCTGCTGTTTTGGCTTTCAAGCTTGTGAGTTGTTTCTGCCAGTAGTAAGAAAATCCTCTAATCATTCAATACTTGCCCTGAGGGTTGATTTTTTTTTTCTTGTGAGTAACCAGTGTTTCTCTTAAGGTAGCGCTGATGAATTTCCCTACACTAATCAAGGCAGAAGCCCTCTCATAGAGGGAGTGAATGACCTCAAGGAGATGCAGGCCACTAGGAAATCCTTTTCACTGTTGGGTATTGATGATTTCTTAATTTAATATGTGCTGTGACAGTGGGGTTTTCCACTATCTGTACACCAAGATCCATTATGTCTTTCTTTTATGTTTATCAGATTTTTAATAATTACATTTACATTTAGTCATTGTGCAGACGCTTTTATCCAAAACGACTTACAAATGAGGAACATAGCAAGTAATTTGTCATAAAAAGTTCAACAACATATGCAGTGTTGTACTGCCAAGTTTTCAAGGTGGCTGGAGTAGTATAGGCACTACGCAGAAGAAAGAGACAGAGTTTTTTTTTTTTTTGTACAGTAAGTGCAGTTAGTTTTGTAGTGCTCGCAGAACAGATGTGTTTTCAGCTGGTTCGTGAATGTTAAAATGGTATCAAGAGATCGTGTGAAGGTTGGAAGCTCATTCCACTACAGAGGAACAGAGAAAGTGAACGATCGTGAAATAGACTTTGAGCTTCTTTGTGATGGGACCACTAGGTGCCGCTCATTCATTGACGGCAGAGAGCAAGTTGGAGCATAGACCTGTAGAAGTGAACTGAAGTGGGTGCGGTTCCATTGGCTGTGAGTCAAATCCTTGAATTTGATGTGGGCAGCTACAGGTAGCCAGTGGAGTGAAATCAAGAGTGGAGTGACACAAGCCCTTTTTGGCTGATTGAAGACCAGATGCGCTGCTGCATTCTAGACCATCTGCAGTGCCTTAATTGTGTTAGCTGGGAGGCCAGTCAACAAAGCATTACAGTAGTCCAGTCTTGAAATGACCAGAGCTTGGACCAGGAGCTGTGCAGCATATTCAGACAGAAAAAGTCTAATTTTCCTGATGTTGTAAAGTGTGAATCTGCAAGACCAGGTGATTGATGAGATGTGGGCGGTAAAATTAAGCTGGTCATCTACCACCACTCCCAGGTTCTGAGCTGTTCTGGTTGGTGTTAATGTAGTTGAACCAAGATGAATAGTTAGGTTGTAGTGAACAGATGGGTTGGCTAGGATTACGAGGAGTTCTGTCTTGGCAAGGTTAAGCTGAAGGTGGCGTTCCTTCATCTGCTAAATGACTAAAGGTAAATGTAATAATTGACTGTGTTCTGAAAGTTTAGTCATTCAACTACTAACGTGTCTGTATCTGCTGATTCCAGGAATCACTGAGACACACCAAATGGGTTTATTCCAAATCCTGTCTGCTATTCTTCATCTGGGGAATGTGGAAGTGAAGGAGAGGGGATCATCAAGCTGTGCCATCTCTGTGAGTCACAGTGACAATGAGAAGATCAACATGAAATGGCATTTGCAACCCATTTTACCTCCATAATGGGTCTTTTATGGTGAAACAGGATATTCAATGAGAAGAAAAACAAAACAGAGTAGGACTTGATGTCATCCATGGGAACTGATTGGATGATGGTTGGAAGTGAGGGGTTAAAAAATAAGAGGACTTGATGACATCAGCTGAAAAGGAAAGTCGTTTCAGAGGCGGAGCAAGTTACATTTTGATGAAAGATTTTGGAAGTTTTTATTTTTTTTGAATAACATGCACCTATGAATCATTCACAATAAGACCAGAAAGATGTCTAAAGAAAGTAGAAACAGAAAGTAAAGCTCTTCAGCAGAAAGTAAATGAGGTCAATGAGTGTTTACATGCACACTAATACGCTGATAACTACCAAAAAATCAGTAAACTCAGAAAATGTGAAAATGCAAGAAAATTTGACTTTGACAATTTTTAAATTAGACTTGAAATTATTGGATTTTTTTTCTCTGTTTTTGATGTCAAAAGCAAACAGTCGTGGGCACAGTTGCGCACTTTGGATAAGCTGGGAATAATGGCAATAAAAGTCTTGACATGCAACACGAAATTGGGATAATAGGAAAAAGTCTACAAGTGCCAATCGGTATTTACTTTAACCATTTATTAACTGTTTATTTTACCATACCCCAGAAAAACGTTTAAGTTGTTTATATGACCACACAAGTTGGTGGCTTATTAAGCATAATCAGTGTAAGATTGTGCATGTAGACACGCTAAATATTTATTTAATGTTGACTCGAATAAAAAGAAAATTCCTACAATTGCACAAGATGAACATTTCCCAAATTGTTGATTACTTGATTATTTTATTTCTTCTACATTTTTGTGAATTGATTCTACACTATATGCATATTATATATATTTTATTGACTACAGGATGAAAATGGCCACCTGGCAGTTTTCTGTGACCTTACCGAGGTGTCGTACGAGTCTATGGCTCACTGGTTGTGCCACAAAAAACTCAAGACCGCCACAGAAACCTTGAACAAGCCTGTAACCAGAATGGAGGCTTTAAACGGCCGTGACGCTCTCTCAAAGCACATTTACGCCAAACTCTTCTCGTGGATTGTTGGGCAGGTCAACAAGGCCCTGAGCACTTCCTCCAAACCGTACTCATTCATCGGTGTACTAGACATCTATGGGTGGGTGAGGTTCTAGAGGGTTTTTTTTTTAAAACCATTTCTGACTATCAAATGTTAATATTTGCCTTAAAAAGTTGAGCTGTTGAATGATTATCATCTTTTAGTTAGCTAATTAGCATTGCAATTCCATTTTGTGCAACTAGAGGTGCAAGAAATTAAACCCTTCACTTTTAACTACATGCATTGTTTTCTCTCATGCATGTCTGATTATTTAATTTTGTGTGCACAGGTTTGAGACGTTCGAACTGAACAGCTTCGAACAATTCTGCATCAATTATGCCAACGAGAAGCTCCAGCAGCAGTTTAACATGGTCAGCATTTTTTAAACACCAGTCAGCTGCTGCAGCTGCAAATGAGCGTTCATGAAATGATCAGTCGTGTCCAAGCACATCATAACTCACAGAAAGCATTTACCCTCCAGCACGTCTTTAAACTAGAGCAAGAAGAGTACATGAAGGAGCAGATTCCATGGACGCTCATCGATTTCTACGACAACCAACCCTGCATTAACCTGATCGAGGCCAAGATGGGCTTGCTAGATCTTTTAGATGAAGAATGCACTGTAAAAAGTTTTTATAAATTTTACAGTGCAGTCCAAAAGTCTGAGACCACTAGTGAAAATGCTTTTATTTATTTAATGAGTTTTTCCTTTGCAAATGACATTATCAGCATAACAGTTTAAGTGAAAAGTTAACATTAATTTCTGACCTTTGTACAAAAGAGTTATCATGGTCAATGTCCCAAATTTGTCTACATTTGAATGGTGACCTAGAAATAGTGCAGAGTAGTATATTTCTTATTAGTTTTACATCATACACATTTTTACGTTACATTTTTCAAACTCCTAATGCTTTCTGTTAATTTCCAAGTTTTGAGTCCCATATTTTCAATGTGGTCTCAGACTTTTGGACTCTGCTTTTTAATTTGGGTTCTATATTGGTTTATGCAAGTACAATAAAAAAAACCCTAATTGGATGCTTTCAGATGCCAAAAGGTTCCGATGACTCTTGGGCACAAAAGCTGTACAACACTCACCTGAAGAAAAGCTCTCACTTTGAGAAACCTCGTATGTCTAACAAAGCTTTCATCATCCAGCACTTTGCAGACAAGGTACATGCGCGTCACTACCTGCCAAGGCAAAAAATGTGCCCTTATGTGGCCATTTACGAATTCTGCAAGTCTCACTTTAAATCTCACTATTTCTGTTTTAGGTTGAATACCAGTGTGATGGATTTTTGGAAAAGAATAAAGACACAGTCAATGAAGAGCAAATTAATGTCCTAAAGGCAAGCAAGGTGTGTTCACCTCAACAGAGCTCCAAGCCAAACATATTTATGGTTCTCCACATTCTTTAGAAGAGAAGCAGAAACATGTTACAGCTTGTGAAAATTTTATTATTTTCTTCGTCAGTGGCTGAAAAGTAACTTGACTTTTCTTGATGGCTTAAGAGAAATACTGCCATCTGCTGTTTGATCCTTTAGTGTTAGACTAGTGTTGAAAACCACTTACTAGACAGTGTAATTTTCACAAGTACAATACAAATAATGTGTCCTGTATATCTCACTCTGTTTAAAGGCTTTCCTGTTTACTCACAGTTCGCCTTGCTTGCTGAGCTCTTCCAGGATGAGGAAACACCTACAGCTCCGAGCACCACGGCACCATCTGGTCGTGCAGAGTTTAAACGGCCCACCCAGTCTTTCAGGGAGCACAAGAAATCGGTTGGACTACAGGTTAGAGAGTACCGAAAATTAAAAGACCCATCACTGTTACCCAGTCTCTGTTCTTTCACTCCCTTTCATCGGAATTTCTACTATATAGTGCAACAGTGGGGTTCCAGATGTAAAAATCACATTCATTTTCTCAATCGATAATGTATAAACCTTTTAAGACAGAACTGCCATGAGCTCAGATGTTGTTAAATTATGATATATGCTTCAGTATAAGCCAATGAGTCAATGTGAAGACAGTGTGTTTAATAGATAAATTCCCAGTGCAGAACAACACAACCCATAATCCTGAAGAGAGCTCCACAAATCAGAGAAGTTGCTTTTTTTTCAACCGCAACCGCCCACTCCCATGAAATCTAATCGTTTGTCACCGATGCCCAGCTACAAATCTGGAGGCTGCTCAAAATTCTGCAGTGCAACGTAGAATTTTTTTGAAATCCCCATGGAGAAAGTTGATGGGAAAAATACTTATGGAAATTTGGCGGTGACTGTTGAGCTCTATTGAGACATTACTCAGCCAAATCTCGTCATAGAATAATATTTTTTTTGTGTGTGTGTGTAATTGCAGTGTAATTATTTATGCATATTGCTTTCCTTCCTCTCTTTTTTTTAGTTCCGGAATTCTCTACACTTGCTCATGGACACTTTGAACGCCACCACCCCACACTACGTGCGCTGCATCAAGCCAAATGACCTTAAAGCCCCCTTTATGTCAGTAAGCTGAATTCAGAGATACTGTAATCCACTGTAAAGCATCTTTCCAGGTGTGTAATACAGGGTCATTGTAGTTTTCTTTCTCTCGCTCTCTCTCTCTCTTTCTATAGGATGGACCCCCATCGAGCCGTTCAGCAGCTTAGAGCGTGTGGAGTCCTTGAAACCATTCGTATCTCAGCTGCAGGCTTTCCTTCCAGGTGCAAGTTTGAATGACTGACTCATCACACACACTGCAATCTTACAACTGCTAGTGTCCCTTCTACTTGGAATATGACTAGCTGTGGCCAAATTGAGAGCACCAATCAGATGTGACAAACTCAAGAGCACCAATCAAAGTTTTTTAAGCTGGGCACTAATTATGCATAATTAATTAAAATGATTAAAACAACTGTCTACAGGATAGTTCACACTGCCCCGACAAATGCAAACAAATATTTAAAAGCATTCTAATGATGACCATTAGATTTTGAATGTTGGGAAACATAACTGTGAATATGCTTTAGGACTGGGCAGAAAAATGTATGGTTATATAAAATTACTTATCCCATTAAATAAGATTATTGAAGTACCACCCACCCCTACAATCGTCCATTTAGATTTTGTATCTATCTTGCTGTAGATATCACTGTGAAAAGTTATTCCCAATATATCTGTAAAAGCTACACTTACTGAAATAAGTACATTGTGTTATAATGCTTTTTTTTTTTTTTTTTACTCCTGGTCAGGTGGACTTATCAAGAGTTCTTCAGCCGCTACCGTGTTCTAATGAAGTTGAAAGATATCCTGTCAGACAGGAAGCTGACCTGCCAAAGTGTGCTAGAACGGCTTGTGCAGGTAGCACACTTGTCTTTGCAAAAATAAAGACAGCTTAGCTAACATCAAGGTCCAAAATGCTCCACCCTAATGAATGCTTGATATGTTCATTAGATTAATTTTAAAGGAATAGTTCACCAAAAAATTTAAATTCCATCATTACTTACTTAGTCTTATGTTATTTTTTTTCTGTGGAACTACCATTTCTTCTCTGCAGGACAAAGATAAATATCAGTTCGGAAAAACGAAGATCTTCTTCCGGGCTGGTCAGGTGGCTTATCTGGAAAAGCTGAGGGCAGACAAACTCCGCAAAGCTTGCATCCACATCCAGAAAACCATTCGGTGCTGGGTCGCCCGTAAGAAGTACTTGCGTATTCGCCAAGCAGCCATTACCATACAGAGATATGTGAGAGGACACCAGGCTCGATGGTGGGTGTTGAGAGTGAGGTTCACTCTGGAGTCTGGTTGATTTGGAGTTACAGGAATAGTTCACCCATGAATGAAAAAGATTAAATTATTCTAGTGTAAACAGACTTTAGAGAATTGCTTTGATGCACTTGAATACACAAATCGCAGTGCGTTACTGGCTGAGAGATAAACAGTGTTTTATCTCCCCTTATTCAGCTTGTGCCATGCTCTGAGAAGGACGCTGGCCGCAGTGATCTTTCAGAAGAACACACGCATGTGGGCGACTAGACGACAGTACCAGCGACAGAAAGCATCAGCAATTCTTATTCAAAGGTTACTGCGCGGCTATGCAGCCAGACTGGAGTACAAACGGGTATGTAGCCAATAACGTTTTTATTTTGGGGTGGTTGTAGTGGTTGTTGATTCAAAGCCTGCAACAGGAAACAAACAAACTGTGTTCAAGAATGAGCAACAGTGGGGGCCTGGGTATCTCAGTGGTAAAAGACGCTGGCTACCACCCCTGGAGTTCGCTAGCTCGCTAGTTCGAATCCCAGGGCGTGCTGAGTGACTCCAGCTAGGTCTCCTAAGCAACCAAATTGTCCCGGTTGCTAGGGAGGGTAGAGTCACATGGGGTAAACTCCTCGTGGTCGCTATAATGTGGTTCGTTCTCAGTGGGGCGCGTGGTGAGTTGAGTGTGGTTGCCGCGGTGGATGGCGTGAAGCCTCCACACGCGCTATGTCTCTGTGGCAACGCGCTCAAGAAGCCACGTGATAAGATGCACAGGTTGACGGTCTCAGACGCAGAGGCAACTGGGATTCGTCATCCGCCACCCAGACTGAGGTGAATCACTACGCGACCACGAGGACTTAAAAGCACGTTGGAAATTGGCCATTCCAAATTGGGAGAAAAAAAAAAGAATGAGCAACAGTTATTTTTTTAGTACTAAGAGTAATTCTCAGTTAATTTTAACCTTGTTATTAAGTAAATCTAACTTCAAACCTAATGTGACCGCCCCTTAAAGTCAACATGAAATCAAATACATATTCCTGGTCTTATTGAGCATAGTTTATTGGTGCACGATGGTTCAAAGAAAAAAATATTTGTCTTCTTAATCTGTCATCAAAATGCAAAAACATGCTTCACCTCAAAAATGAATTTCCTTTTCAGCTGACATCACCAATCCCTCGTTTTTCAATGCCTCCTCTCTATCTTCCTTGCTCTATTCTTGTATGTAATGACCAATTTTAACAATCCAGTCAATGTCGATGGATAAAATCAAGTCCTGCCCTCGGAATAATGTCACATTACAGAAGTAAAATGGGTTGTGAATTCTGTTACATGTTGACTTTAAAACATTGGATTTGGGATGAAAGGAAGTGTAAAGAGCTTCTTATCTTGTTTTCCTGCCCAGCTGGTGTGCAAGCGCAAGGCTTTACTGATCCAGCGTTGGGTGCGTGGCTTCCTGGCTCGTTGGCGTTTCCGTCGCATCAAGCGGGCTGTGGTGTACCTGCAGTGTTGTGTTCGCAGGATGCTAGCTCGCCGAGAGCTCAAGAAACTCAAGATAGAAGCCAGATCGGTCGAGCACTACAAGAAACTCAACTTTGGCATGGAGAACAAGATCATGCAGCTTCAGAGGAAACTGGATGAGCAGGTATCTCCATTACCTTCTCATGAAAGTTGCATTGATATCTAAAAATGGCTACATGTTTGCTCATTAACAGGCTCATGATCGGTTTTTATGGGGGGGGTTTAGCATAAGGAGAACCAAGAGCTTACAGAGCGAATAAGTGAAGTGGAGACCCATAATGCTGCTGAGTTGGAGAAGTTGAACCTGGAGCTCAAGAAGCTTCAAGGGTCTGAAGAAGAAGCTCATCATCGTACAGACCAGGTGACATTGTTGCAGGAAGAATTGGAGTTGGTCCGTCAAGAGTTGGAGAGGAACAAAGAGGTAAAATTGAAAAGTGGCATTCATTTTCGCAACTTTACCTATGCAAATGCACACAATTATAGGCCAAAATTGTAAATGCATAATCATGAAAGAGTGAAAAACCACAGAACATGCAGTAGTTACTGTACACTTACAACTGATTACCAATAATCCATCCATCCGTCCAGTTTTTAAAATCAGAAATGCAAGCACATCTGATTTAGAGGAGAGCCTGTAAAATATAGTGTTGTCTGCAGATGGTAGCTGAGCTGAATGAGAGAAACAGTTTGCTGAAGAGTGAGAAAGATGAAATGAACAGACTTATCCAAGAACAGGAGCCACAGATAATAGGTAGGTTCATATTATTGTGGCTTGGCTCTGGCAAACTGCTCCCAGAGCAGTGTAAAAAAGTATCTTTGTATTTTTAGTGTTTTTGGCAACTGTAAGCTATTATTTGAGTTTTCTACTATTTAATGTAGATCCCATGAAGTGTAATGGGCTGTTCACACCGAACACGTTTTTCGATTCATCTGCTCTTTTTTTTTTTTTTCTTCAACGCTAGATGGACTTCTTTGATCATTGCGCTGCGTCTCGTTGTTTGTTCAGTGTCTCATGCAGGAGAGATGTCTTTTTAGATGCCATGTAAGGTTAAAAGAACAGCAACTTTTAAACTTGTCTCGTGGCACGTGCGTTCAGTTCTATGTGCTGAGTAGTTTTCTTAACGTAAGGACGTGTATGAACGGCCCCTAAAGTGATTTAATGTTCGAAGGGTGAAGATGTATTTACATATTATAAAAAATGGTGAGTTTTTAATAAGTCTCAAGTGACATGGACCTGTTAATTATGTAATGTTTCTGAGACCTTCACTTGTTATCGTGATAAACAGAAAAGTTGGAGGCGACCCATCAGGAGGTCACAGAGCGCCTTCAGGCACAACTGAACGAGGAACACTTCCGTTACCAAAACCTACTGATGGAGCACTTGAAACTGGAGGACCGCTACACTGATCTGAAATCAGAGAAAGAAGCAGCTGTAGTAAGACGAAACTTGCCACTTATACAAACCTGAAAATGATGGAATGATGAATAGCTCATCATTGATTTTGTGAACTATTTTGTGCTACCAATCTTTCTAAACAGGAGCTTTCCAAACCTATTCATAACAGAGCAGATTCTGGCTACAGCAGTAGCCAATCAGAGAGCCCCTACAGCTCTGTGCTCACAGGGTCAGAGGTCAGCACGCTGGGAAGAGAGGTCAGTTTCAAAAGGCATGACTCTTATGTTTGTAAGTGTTACACAATAGTTCCTCTTGTTCTTCCTACATATATTTTGCTGTTTATCAGGCTTGCTGTGACATTGCCAGAATACGATGGTTTTGTTTTGGTTTAGGATGCTGGTCAGACGGCAGCAGATTTGTCCCTCCTGATGAAACTACAGAGGAGAGTCGCTGAGCTGGAGAAGGAAAAGATGGACCTGCAAAGTGAGATGGACACTAAAGAAGAACAACTACTACAGGAACGTACCAAGGTATGTATATGCATACATACACTGAACACTGAAACAGCTTATGGTATTTCTGACAGGCTTGAAACTACACTGTTTAGTTCTTGAAGTCTGACCAAAAAGCCTATTTACAACAAAAGGCAACAAATCGCCACAGATTACATACGAAAACTGGAAATTATTTTTCTGTGCTCTTAGGAACTGGAGGAGTGTCAGAGAGAGTTAGGGGCTGAGAGGGACTACGAGGCCCTGAAGGTAGAAAAACACACTTTTATTTTTTGAAATATGTCTTTCCAAAGAAACTCTTTTCTTACATTACAAGTAATATTTGTGCATTCTGGCCTTCCCTTCTTGTTGGGTTTCTCCTCTCTCCAGCGTCAAGAATTGGAGTCTGATAACAAGAAACTGAAGAAAGATCTCCAGGAGCTCCGCCAGTCTCTCAGTAAGGGGGTGGGGTCAAAGGCCACGCCCCCCGGAGGTCAGGCCTTTAACGTGCTCCTTGAGCAGCTCAACTCCACCAGTGAAGAGCTCGATGTGCGAAAGGAGGAAGTTTTTATACTTCGGTCTCAGCTGGTCAGCCAGGAGGCGTTCAAACATAAGGTAACAAACACACACAGACTCTCTCTCTCCTCTCCACTGTGAAAAATAGACCTGTATATAATAAATCACGATGCATTTGTTCAGCAAAAACACTTATTTTCCTCTCCAGGAAACGGCGGCTGAAGGAGACTCCAATGACTCCAGCAGGTACGTCAGCTTTCATCGTTCATGTATCTGTAATTAAATCAGAGCTGAAAATTCATACAAAGTAATGCTGCACTTTATCATATCGTATATTCTCCTCCTCTCATAGATCCCCCACATTTTGTGACCTTCATGAGCTCAATGAGGATGGAGAACTCTGGATGGCTTATGAGAGCCTAAAAGAAACTAACAAGTGACTCACACTTTTTTATCATCCCCTTTTCTCCCAATTTGGAATGCCCAATTCCCACTATTTAGTAGGTCCTCGTGGTGGCGCGGTTACTCACCTCAATCCGGGTGGCGGAGGACAAGTCTCAGTTGCCTCCGCTTCTGAGACAGTCAATCCATGCATCTTATCACGTGGCTCGTTGTGCATGACACCGCGGAGACTCACAGCATGTGGAGGCTCATGCTACTCTCCGCGATCCACACACAACTTACCACGCGCCCCACTGAGAGCGAGAACCACTAATCGCGACCACGAGGAGGTTACCCCATATGACTTTACCCTCCCTAGCAACCGGTCCAATTTGGTTGCTTAGGAGACCTGGCTGGAGTCACTCAGCACACCCTGGATTCGAACTCGTTACTCCAGGGGTGGTAGTCAGCGTCAATACTCGCTGAGCTATCCAGGCCCCACTTTTTCTCTAATTTTAATACTTTTTTTCAAATTTACTTAATTTCATGGACAAAATAAATGTACTTAAAATGTTAGTTTTAATTTGATGGGCAAAATCACAAATACCGTGACACACATACAACCACAATCAACTGATACATGGATGCACATCAATTTATTTTCTATATATTTTAGTTTCAGTTTTAGTAATGGAGTTATTTACATCTAAAATAAGCAAGACCTTTAATTTTAGATATTAAAAATGAAAGGCAAAAGCTGTCAGAGGAACTAATAAAATGTTCTTAAGCAGGAGGAAACTGTTTAATTAATACAGCACTCGAGGTATTTTGTGCGCCTCTCTCACTGTTCCCTTCGCACTCTGTTAATGTTCATATTTAACATTTTACATTTCTTGTTTTCTTGCTATCTCTGCAGGTTGCTGGTGTCACAGTTACAAACTCAGGGTCAGTCCCATGAAAAGGAGATGGAGGACATGAAGGCGGAGCTTCAGCGGTTAAGGGCGGAGCTTGATCATCAGCAGCAGATGCTTTCAGACAATCTTGAACTTCCACAGGACGCACGAATACAAGTTAGCCTACAGCATGAGATCAGTCGCCTGACACAACAAAATCTGGTAGGCGTGCCGTACGCACACAATCATGAAAAATGTATAGATAAACAATTTATTGATTAGAGGTAACAGTCATAGAAAATGATGCATTCTTTTTTTTTCATTAATACTACTGTATTAAATTATTATACTGTGATTAAGTAATTTCTATAAATTGTAGGACCTATTGGAGCAGATGGGCAAACAGGACAAGATGATCCGCAAACTAAAGAAACACCTGAAAATCTATGTAAAAAAGTTTGGGGAGCCTGAGGGTAAACATTGTACCTTTTTAACCTCTCATTTGAATGTGTATACAATATATATTATAATGGGTATGTGTGTTAGTACACTGCATGCACTAATTTAAAGCTTTTCACAAACTAGAGGTCTGTCTCAAATAGCCAGGGGTCTGCAGAAAATTTCTGAATTGTGAACAAAAATCTCAGTGAACACTTAAGAGGTGGCGTACTGGACAACAGTGAAGCTAACAGCACATAAACTGCGACAAATGAGACACCATTTGTCTGTGAGAGAAAGTGAATCTAAAATGGGCCGACAACAGTCCTTGGTTCAAAACGGTTTTGAGAAACCCTCGTATAAAGAACTTATTTGAGCTGGATCTGGTTAACTGTACATGCATTTCAAATCTTATATTCTGAATATTGATTGCTACAGCATCTCTCTTCTGTGATTTATCTCTGTGATGACAGCGGGTGTTCATATTGAACAGTCCACTCCAGAGAACATGATTGTTGAGAGCGGACGAATGGTCAGTATCGCTCGTAAAGAGAGAGACTTCCAGGGTATGCTGGAGTACAGGAGAGAGGACGAGAGCAAACTGCACAAGATACTTATCACAGGTGACTTGTAAATAATGCACAGAATGTCAACAGACTCAAAATCACAAACGGTCATTAATTTTCATTTTTACTTTGTTCCACTGTTTAGCACTTTATTACCTTTATCAGACAGTTCTCAGATCAGTCTTCAGAATGTGTGCTTTGTCTACCAGAGCTCAAACCGCGAGGTGTGGCTGTGAATTTGATCCCAGGCCTGCCTGCTTATATTCTCTTTATGTGTCTGCGACACGCCGACTACGCCAACGATGACCAGCGGGTCTCCACGCTTCTGAACTCCACTATCAACTCCATCAAGACCGTACTAAAGGTGACAGACTGTGAGACACTGTCAGAATAGGGAAGAAAGCTATTTATTTTCTCGTTTTTTGTAGAAGACTTTAGAGTCATTTATCCGGCGTTAACTTTGTAGCCACTTAAATAACTGGCTAAACGTCTTTTAGCAAATGAAAAACATTGTCCAGTTAATTTTGAATAAATATCTGACTGCGATGTAATGTTCTGTTTTCTACTGTGAAATTTCTTCTTCCTCTGTTCATATTTGTCTTGTTAATAATTGATTGTGTTTACAGAAAAGAGGAGATTTTGAAACCATCTCATTCTGGTTGGCCAACACCTGTCGCTTCTTGCATTGCCTTAGGCAGTACAGTGGAGAAGAGGTGGGTGTGGTTTGTCTATCTCCGTTCCAAACCCTAGTCAGCTGCCTACATAGACAGCATTTTTAGGCATCATAGGCGTGCTTCTGACATGAAGGCAGCAAAATGATTTGTGTTTGTGTGCATGCATGTATATGATTTTATTTATTTATAACTATACTGTATGGACCCTGACCTGATATTTCATTTCTTCCTGGCCTCTTTTAGGCATACACAAAGCACAACACTCCTCGGCAAAACAAGCACTGCCTGACCAACTTTGACCTGTCTGAGTACCGTCAGGTTCTGAGCGATCTGGCGATTCAAATCTACCAGCAGCTCATCAGGGTCATAGATAATATTCTACATCCCATGATTGGTAAGAGATCAGGCCTGTGGTTCTCACTAGGGATGCACCGGTAGAATGGTAGAAGCCAAACTTCTTGAATGATGACCCCGCGTCCACATGCGTGGACGTTGTATTTTGGCTTCGTTTTATACAACACATAATTTAAAATAATTTAAACTGACTGCTCTCAGTTCAGAAGACTCTGTGCTGTCAGTAAAACATTCGACGTATGGAGTCACGTGTCAAAACAACATGGCAGCGATCACAGCAAAAATTTGTCTTTGGGAGAAACACCAACAAAACTACATCTGGTAAGAAGCCTTATTAAGTTTTTACACTGAAACCAGTTTGAGTCAAAGGATTAGAGTTTCGAGTGTCATCCGATTCGGCATTTAAAAAATTGGAGCGATTTATCACGAAATGCCACGCTGCTAAACACAATGTACACTAATGTGTGCATTAGCACAAGGTGTTTTCATTAGCCTATATTCACTGTGCATTTTCACATTGAGAATCAATGGGTTCATCCAAAAGCTGAAAGTTTTGCTTTCAGAGGCTTTATATGGAGTTAGGATGAAAGTAAGGTGCATTTCGAATTGTTCTGTGAACAGTGCAGACAGACAGCACACTGAAGGTTTGGTCTGTCACTAAATAGGGAGCTAAGTGCATTCACTCCTGAAATCCGACCAAAAGTTCAGTTTCAGTCTGCAGATGATGTTTGGATCACTCAACGTGTTTGGCAGACATGGGACAATAGGCTAGTTTCAATCCACTTTTCGCGCTATTATTTTATCGACAAAGTGAAAATGTGTAAAAAAAAAAAAAGTTTGGGAAATTTGCCATCTTCTGCCTGTTTCCATTCAAATGGCCTTTTATCGATAAAAATGGTGTGCGTGATGACGTCATGTCTAAAAAACCACTTTGTCGCACAAGTTTTGGTTTAGCGCAGAATAAATCTGCCCTTCAGCCGTTTCCATACAGAAATGTGTGTATGTCACTAACTGTGTACCTTTCGTCTCCCAGATGTCCCTCATTTTTTCCCCCCGAAGTTTTGGTAAAATGGGGAGAGTATTGAGACAATTCATTGAAATTAGTCAGCTTACTGTCATTTTAATTTCACAAATAAATGCAATCAGAAGACGAGGAATTGCAATCAAAAGGGAGCAGTTGCCATTCTGACAGGACTGTAATATTGGTCCTGATGTTGCACCTATTGCAGGTTGCCACCGGTTCTACCCGAAAGCGAATCGTCATGGCCCTGTTCAAGCTGGCAACCTGCACCAAGTAATGGGGGAAACTTTCAGTCTTAGTAAAAGGACCATCCATCCATGTGTATATGCTGTGTGTACAGCTATTAAAGAAAAACTGATGCGGTGTAATATCAGGGTTTACATATGATACATTCCTGATATTCAAGAGGCTATTTTGAACAATCATCTAATCTAAAGCATTGCCATCACAACTGGATTATGTCCCGCATATTTCTCCAACGACTTTTAACGACCAACTGAACTTGATTGTCATCTAAAATTAATTTTAGCATCATAATGCAATTTACATTTTCTGAAGAAGCTCAGCAAACGTGATCCGAGGTAAAGAGGGTTAGATTTAAAATATTTATAAATATTCAAAAGCTCGTTTTTTGAAAGTGAACTCAGCATTGGACAAATAGTTCTGATAGTTTATAGTCTTGAAAAAAGTGTAGAACATTCTGAGAATGTCATTCAGCTGACTTTTACAGAACAGGGTAAGGCTAACTTAATTTGTGTAAATAAAAGGCATATATAGGTCTAAAAATATATATTTTTTCATTTGGTAATTATTTTATTTAATGCTTTGTTCATTTGGTAATTTATTTATCCTAATTTAATACAGGGAATTTTACCGGCATTTTTTCAAAAGTATAAACAATAATTTTATAGAATTGGGCTATATGTTAGTGTTCCAAAAAAGCACACTGATGCTTTTCTCCTAGTGTTGTGTATTTATTTTTAATTTAAAACCTCTTTGTGCACAGAAATGATATGTTTTCTGTATTGTGGGCTAATTCCATAACTACCATCTATTATTTTGAATGGTGTGGAAAAGCAACTTTAATAAATAAACGGATGACTAACGCGATTAAATTAATCACAAACAGTGGCCATTCCTTTGTTCTCCGTGCGCTTGTCGATGTGTATGATACGAGATATTTGTGTTGGCACTCCTGGAAGTGTCGTGTTTGCTGCATCGGATCTATATGCCGTTAAGACGCGTACAATAAATTGGCTTTCGAGGATGTATACCGTCCTCATGATTAACACAGGTTAATGATTGGGGTAAATTCTGTCATGTGACAATTTTCTCAACAAAATGTGTTTCCAAACCAGTTTTTCGTGACATTTGAAGTATCGACATAGAGTTTATGCGCTAGAGTTAAACGGAAAAATATTATGTCGACACTTTTGAAATTTTAGCGATAATTAGCGTTTCCATCAGCTTTATTTTGATGCGCTAAAACTTTTTTTCACAAAAAAAATCCTTGGATGGAAACATAGTTAATGGTAACCAGTTCATAGATTCAGAATTTATCATGTATAATTATATTTTAACATGGTTGGCAGTGATTGGATGATGCTGGCCGTTACTTTGAATCAGAATTATTTATGCTAATTTCTGATGTAATGTTTGTAATGTCTCAAAAACATGAATAGCCAACACTTCTGGAAACATAATAAAAAATTTGATTAAATAAAAAATTGGACTTTCTATAGTTTGGTATTATTTAAAATTTCACAACTTAGTCCCGCTGTCCACATATGTTGCCATCAATTTTTAGGAAAACTATTTGCGCTAGAATTTTCTTTTATTATTATTATTATTATTATTATTATTTTTTTTTATTACATTCTACTTGTTTCAAATCATAAAGGGAAATGAAAAATGCACACAGCAGTCATGCTTGTATCTCAGGTGGTTAAAGCACTGAAGCTTGTGTTAATAATACGTGTGGCTTAGTAGCGGCTGAGTTTTAGTTAACTGAGGAAAATTACGGCATGTCCAAACCACAATTAATTTAAACCAATCATCAGTGCTCTGTAACTAGCCAAATTCTCAGAGGTCAAGAATTTAAGGTATGTGCGCTAACAGGAGAAATATCGCCAGACAACCTCAGCAGAGCAAAAACATCATTTTTAGGGGAACTAAAAGAATCCTATTCACCCATTAAGTGTAAATAAGCCTTAAAAGGCACACACACTCCTTATTAGCAATACAGAAGCAGAAATTCATAAATATATTCTTACATAAACTGTCCCATTGAATTAAATGTGTCAGATTACATAAGAATGATTTAACAGGGGGCCTGGGTAGCTCGGCGAGTATTGACGCTGACTACCACCCCTGGAGTCGCGAGTTCGAATCCAGGGCGTGCTGAGTGACTTCAGCCAGGTCTCCTAAGCAACCAAATTGGCCCGGTTGCTAGGGAGGGTAGAGTCACTTGGGGTAACCTCCTCGTGGTTGCGATTAGTGGTTCTCGTTCTCAATGGGGCGCGTGGTAAGTTGTGCGTGGATCGCGGAGAGTAGCATGAGCCTCCACATGCTGTGAGTGTCCGTGGTGTCATGCACAACAAGCCATGTGATAAGATGCACGGATTGACGGTCTCAGAAGCGGAGGCAACTGAGACTTGTCCTCAGCCACCCGGATTGAGGTGAGTAACTGCGCTACTATGAGGACCTACTAAGTAGTGGGAATTGGGCATTCCAAATTGGGGAGAAAAGGGGAGAAAAAAATAAATTAAAAAAAGAATGATTTAACGTACGATTAGGGTGACCAGATGACCATGACAAAAAAAAATTGGGGTGCAGCAGGATCCGGGACTTTTATTTGGGGGCTTTTCACAGCAAATATTGATTAATTGCATATCACTTAATTAACTCGATTGACAGCACTATTAAAAATACAATTAATATTTTGGTTAACATTTTTGTTTACAAAATGTACAATGTTTGCAAATGTATTAAAGTCTCCACCCACAGAAAAGAGCCTTCTTCAATATTGATTTTCATTTTGGTGCATCACTAGTTCTTACTGTGCACTTTCTGGCTGATTTAAATAAAATAAAAAAAATTCACTGTCTTTCTAACCCTCTCTCCGCCATCTGCTTGCTGCTTGTCCTCTTTCTCCTTTTTTATCTACACCCTCTTCCCTTAATTCCAGCCCCAGCCATGTTGGAGCAGGAGACCATTCAGGGTGTGATGGGTGTGAAGCCCACAGGAATGAGAAAGCGCACTACCAGTTTCCCTGAGGAGACCTCTTACACGCTAGAGTCTATTTTAAAACAGCTGGATGGATTCTATTTCACACTGCTTCAACATGGCAATGACACTGAGCTCGTTCGACAGTTCATCAAACAGCAGTTCTACGTCATCTGCTCTGTCACACTAAACAACTTGCTGCTTCGCAAGGACATGTGCTCCTGGAGTAAAGGTCTGCAGATCAGGTACTGACCACTAGGGGGCACCTATGCATGAAATGTGATGTATTGCAGCTGGTTTAAACTTCATGTGCCACACCTCTCATTCACTCTCATCAGGTATAATGTTTGTCAGTTGGAGGAATGGTTGCTGGATAAGGATCTTAAGGGCAGCGGGGCGCGTGAGAGTCTGGAGCCTCTGATACAGGCAGCTCAACTTCTGCAGATCAAGAAGAAGAACCAGGATGACGCAGATGCCATCTGCACCATGTGTACTGCACTCACAACTGAACAGGTGTGTATGTGAGGTTGGGTGTTACCTTTTATATGCAGCCTCTCAGAAGAAACCATTTTGAAAACCTTCTAATGTGCGGTGTTTGTTTCTCTCTGGACAGATTGTGAAAATTCTCAGCTTGTACACACCAGTTAATGAGTTTGAGGAGAGAGTATCTATATCATTCATAAAGTCCATACAGGTGAGTCATGAGGGCTTTTTATTGGTCAATGTTTTGTGTATTTGAAAGCATTTATTCTTATATTTACATGGTTAATTTGGTTAAAGAATAAACTCTTTCTCCCCTTTAGACTTTATTAAAGGATCGTAAAGAGTCTTCTCAACTTCTGATGGACGCTAAGATAATTTTCCCCGTCACTTTCCCCTTCAACTGTTGCTCTCGAGACAATCCAGCTGCCCAGCAGCCTCAATCTGAGTTTCCTCACCCGGGTTTAAAAATATGCGAAGTTATGATGTCATAATGTGACTTTACCTTCTGGAATTATAAGAATGTTTACACTTCATGTAATACTGTAATATATTTCACTTGATAGAAGAATTTTAGAGCCGTTAAATATATTTCACTGTCTGTGTTTGCTGGAGTATGTAATGTGTTTGTGGGGCAACATGGTTCAGGACCTCGGTTTAACGTTATATCCCAAATGTGTATGCTGCCTTATAGAAAAAGTGTTTGACTAAATGTAATTGTTCTAAAGCATATTAAAAGAGTATCCACTTGTAGGGTGTAAAATATTTTCTTTTCGCTAAAGACATGAAACACTTTTTTTCTTGGTCTGTATTAAAAAATATTTTAATTTGATGTAAAAACTGTTTACCAGTATTGCTATTATAAATATGAAACCAATTACTGTAAAAAGGTCTTTCATATTCAAACAGTGTGGATTGTTGATATTTACAGTTTAAGTCAGTTTACGTACACCTTAGCCAAATACATTTAAACTCAGTTTTGAACAATTCCTGACATTTAATTGTAGAAAACATCCCCTGTCTTAGGTCAGTTAGGATCACTACTTCATTTTAAGAACGTGAAATGTCAGAATAATAGTAGAGAGAATGATTTATTTCAGATTTTATTTCTTTCATCACATTCCCAGTGGGTCAGAAGTTTACATACACTTTGTTAGTAATTTGTAGCATTGCCTTTAAATTGTTAAATTTGGGTCAAAATTTTGGGTAGCCTTCCACAAGCTTCTCACAAGTTGCTGGGATTTTGGCCCATTCCTCCTACTACGCCCTAAAAACAGCGAGAGCGACACTTCCGGACTACAACTAGCTTGTACAATCTAAATACAACACATTACGCCGGGAATGTAGTTTAAAACTAACAGAACCCAAAATAACCCTTTGTGGTTTTATTGTTTATATTAGGGTTGGTTTGGCTATTAAAAAAAAAAAAAAAAAATGTTTTATTGTTAATAATAGGGTTGGTTTGGTTACTAAAAAATTCTATGACCTAAAAACAGCGAGAGCCACACTTCTGGACTACAACCCACTTCCGGGTTACAAGCACGGTACACTGGGAAATGTAGTTTAAGACTAACAAAAACCAAAATAAACGTTTTTGGTTCATTTTATTGTTAATAACGGGGTTAGTTTGTCTACTAAAACTAAAAAAAATAATTCTATGACCAAAAAAAAAAACAGCGAGAGCGACACTTCCGCACTACAACCTGCTTTTGGACTACAGTTTGACAAGCAAGGTATGCTGGGAAATGTAGTTTAAAACTAATAAAACCAAATTAAACTTTCTTTGGTTCTTTATATATATATATATATTAGAACTGGTTTGGCTACAAAACTAATAAAAAAATATAATTAAATAAAAGTCCTACAACCATAAAACAGCAAGAGCCATACTTTCGGACTACAACCTACTTCTGGACTACACTACAAGCATGGTACACTGGGAAATGTAGTTTAAAACTAACAAAAGCCCAAATAAATGTTTTGGTTTATCATTAATAATAGGGTTGGTTTTGATTCTAAAACTAATAAAATAAATAAAAAACATAACATGTAATGGATAGAAGATTTTAGAAACAAGTTAATAAGAAGATTGAATAAATGCAATTTCCCAATCCGAAACCAAAGTTTTTACTCAAATATAAAATATGCATTTACAGCATTAACATAACCCAAAATAAAGCAGCAGTTTTGCGCTCACAGAGGAACACGAACAAACTCCCCATTTTAATAAAACAACTTTCTGCTCAAGTTGCACTGGAAATGATTAAACACTGCAAACATAAATGCTCAAAAAGACAGTTACATCAATGTCCATATATTTATATCTTACAGCTTACTGTACAATTATTCTCACACACAAAAGTGTGCAATTCAAAGTGCTGTCATCAGTCAACAGAAAGTCATTTAAAAGAGGAAAACAGTCTCCACTTCTTTTATTGAAAACATTATAAAATATGACATTCTAGTTGTTCATTTACATTTTTCAGTTGTCTATGAACAACAAGCAGAGGCAGACAGATCATCAAATGGTCCCACTACAAGTATTTCAGTGCAGACAGAGCAACAGAGAGAAATAATTCTGATCATAATTTGGATGAGAACTCTAGATTTCATAAATAAAAACAAACCCCTAAACACCTTTAGTAACGTAAGAAACAGTAACATCTCAGGCATTGGCGCTACAAGTTTACATTCACAGTAAGATTATAATGGCGTTTACGTAAGATCAGGCTATTTTTGGACTTGCACATTATCTAACCGAACACAGACACACACTATGGCAACACAACAGCACATAACCCACCAAATGTGACTAGATCCACATATAGGCCTTCATCTATATAAAGCATAAACGTTGGGACAATCATCAGTTCTTATTAGCACGTAACCTAAAAGATATACTTCGCCACCATGATCTCTATATGCTTAATGTACATACACAATGGTGTTTGGCTTTCTCTAATGTTTTAAGTGGCCCTGCAAAACAGAACCACAGACCTGCATGAAATACATGAGACGTTTTGGCTATTATGGTCACACACACACACACACACACACACACACATTCATGCATGCAAACAGATAATGAAAAGTTGTTAGATTTTGGTCCAGTCTTGGCATTGACCTATCTTAAAAAGGTCAGAAGGATTGTTCTCTCTTCTGAGTGTGTGTGGCATTCACGTATAACTGGCACACTAACCTCCTTTACCATCCTAGAACAGATCGGATTAGTTATTATATTATTACATTACATCAAAAGCTTTTTAATAGTGTCATGGCTTATGCAAGAGTTCAGATATTTCATATTGCTGTACGTTTGTGTGTAGCCGTCAGATGTGCTGCGCATAAAATTATGTTCTCCTTAAATAAACCGAAAAAAGAAAAAAATAAATATTAATTGATGGCTATATGTGCACTTCCTCCACCTTTAGTTCACTAGTGTTCCAAATATGTCAAAATGTGTCATCCAGCATAGCACCAAATCAACAAAAATAACCCCAAAACAGGAGAAATAGTGGAACCAGAACCCAATCGCCTCACCAATGTAACAGCTATAGAGATTTTCTTTTCTAAATATAGTACAACCCTCCTACTCAGGAGAGAAAACAATTGGCATCAACACATCTGGACGTCGCTCAACAAACACTGTGGGCGTTGGTATGATCTGAACAGGGGGTTACAAACAAAAACACATATTTATACGCTAATGTGTGTTTAGTCGCGATGTGCAGCCCGCAGCTGTTTGTTTATGTGGTTGAATGGTTATTCATGACTTCCTGTGTCGTACTGTGTCCGTGTTGCCGTTTAGTTTGCTGCGGCCTGATGTGGCTGGATTGCCGCTATTGCTTTCGGTGTTCGCTCGGGCTCTTTCCCACTCCACAGACCCTTCCTGCTTGCGGCGCCGCGTTTCTTTGTAGCGGAGTGTGATGTCACTGTCAATGCAAAAAGACTTGGTTATTACGATTCAAAAAAATGTATGAATTCTGAAAGTTGGGCTATGTTCCAATAGCATTATAAAATACTACTCTATTTCAACAGCATATATTATGTACTGTATACCGTGTAACCAGTACCTGGATGCACTCCTAATTTTACCAAAACGTGCAGTATAAAACAATGTTATCGCAAACGAAAACGATTACAAATACTAACAGTGAAAATATATTTTCATTAACTGAAATGAGTTTTCAAAAAACAAAAACTAAACTGAAACTATAAAAGTTCACAACAAAACAAATTAAAACTAAATAGAAAATGACTTTTGTTTTCATATTTTCAATCATAGTTGGATCTGATTTGAATAATTTCTCAAGCCTGATTTCACAGTATTTTCCTTAAAAATAATCAGCAAATGGCTGCATGATTGACAGTTTAAAACAACCAATCACAGTTCTCCTGCATAAGTGATGTTTAGAGGCACGTATATCTGGGGGCAGGGCTCTGGACGACACCAAAATAAACCAGCATGCGAGAAAGTAATAATGGCGCCCTTTGAAATGATTAGTTAACTAATTTAAACAAAAGCAACCTTATTTTAAAGTGTTACAGATATTTTGTGATGTTAATGAATGAAAATTAAAACTACACTAAAACTAAATAAGAACTAAAAAGAGCCATTTAAATTTTTTTTATATATTTATGCACAATTAAAACTAAATCGAAAATGAAATTGAAAACAAAAATAAATACTAATGAAATTTTCAAATCTATAATAACCCTTGTATAAAACTGTGCACACTGTGCAGAATACACTATGCCAAAATGCAATGCTCTCAACTTGACGGAAATAATTACAGCTGCAATTTTTACATATCTATTTTGAAACATTTAAACACAAAATTAAATCAAAGCTGCAAAATAACCACATTAATTACCAAGATGATAACGAAATGCCACTCACATGACATGTGATGAGGTCTTGTGAAAATGCAGCAAACATGTAAAAATATAGTATATGGTTTCAAAGTGTTTGTTGCATAATGCCTATTGTTTCACAAATTGTTGTTAAAAATTGGTAAGCGGTATACAGTATATACTGCACAATATTCAGTAGGTATTCCATTCCTTACATAGCCACAATACAGTTTGATTAAATGGTATTATTTTGGTATGATTCATAATTATTTTCAACAGACAATGGGACAAAAATTCAATTTTGGATAAGATTGTGTGTTTGTGGTTTAATGCCATGTCAGTGTCCATGGCTATTATCATGGCGAATTAAAATAAATAAATAAATAAATAAATAAATAAATAAATAAAAAGGTATAATGATTAAAAACCTATATTCGCTAAAAACTCAAACATATTCAGGACCTGACTAAGTGTGTCTATTTTGGAAAAATTATAATGGGCCTATAATAACAATCAATTATTAAATTCCATTATCAATGCATTTCTAAACACCTACTATGGTGATAGAGTTTGTACTAAGGGTCACTACCGGATGAAGAACCGCCACAAGGTCCAAATGAGTATCAGGACGATTCCCAGTATCCAGCACTGTGTGACGAAGAAGGGGATTGGCAACATGATAGTCTTAGGATCGTATTTGACCACAATCAGAAACTCTGTAACAGTGATGGTTGCCACGATCCACGCCTGCTGCCCCAACTTCTTATGGAATTTCCTAAAATCAGAATGACAGGCTAGATTGAACTACTGCAGACACACAAAAGTAGACACTGTGACACAGAAAAAAAAATCCTGTTGCTAATAAGCTGCCTATCTGGGTAACATTTTTTTAGGTCACACCCCAGAGCAGGCTGTTCCAAATAGGAACAAAAATACACATCCTTGTAAAACACCTCATTCTGATCATCATCTCATTAGTGGATAAAGCAATGCCAGAATGCATTGAAACAAACTTTTTATCCAAGTTGTAGACAAGTGTAATGTTGATTATAAATATTTTGTATTCAGTGCTGGGAAGTCTTTATAGAAAACTGAAAAAAATGTCTATTTTACCCAATATACATCTTTGTGCCATGCACTGTGAACATTAGTCGTGTGTCTAGTACACTTCATATGAGAAGCACTAATTATAGACCGAAGTATAATTGTAGCCTTTGAGGAGGAGGTAGCTGCCTATGTAGACAGCTCACTAGGTTTATGGAGTTAAAGAATATGTTTGCTTGATTGTTTTCTTTGAACACCATTCCAGCTTCCATGGCTATTTTAAATGGCAAGATCCTGGTTAAAAAAAAAAAATAAAATAAAAAAAATAATGTTTAAAATCAATTTTATATGAAACTATAAAACTGACTCTGGACTGACTTTGTTAAAAACTGTGTCAAGGGTATCAGCAGAATAAAATAGCAGACTAGAAATACCAGCCTAATAAATATGTTTGATAGATAGGGGACTCTGGCATGAGGCACATATAAGGGGGATCTTCGCCTGATTGCAAAAATGTTTGAGTCTTGAATGGTCTATCCGGCATCGAGTGTAGATGACTTGGTGAGCTTAAGACTATACTAACGGATCGTCCATAAAGTCGTAGATCTCTCGCATCGCCACTCCGCCCACATTCACGAAGAAGACGAGCCGCAAAAGCACCAGATAATGCTCCGGAGGCATCCACAACACAAACTTCAGATAAAACGTATTCAGTTCTGCCAACAAGAACTACAAAAAAAAGAAAGTGAAAATTGGTTATTTTGTGTTATATGATGTGTTCTCAGTGAACAGACCAGTAATGACACCCACCATGAAGATGATGCCCAGCACTGCCAACCACCTCCGCAGGTCAGACGCAGGACGCCATTCAAACTTAGCCCAACTGTACGGGGTAAACTGGAAGGCAATACGCTTAATTTTTCCTCTGTAACGCACACAAAAAAAACACGGAATGTCATGACAATTCACGGTGCTGTTTAATGGTGTCTGATCAGGGTTCCCATTCTTTTCAAGGCACAGTTTTCCAGGATATTTTCTGTGCCCATCAATAATATTGAAGCAAAACCAAGAGAGGTCATGATGTATATTGTAGTTATTGAATGCTTATTTTTTTCTGAGTTCTGTATTCGACAATTTTTAGACATCAAAATGTTGTCTAAAAATTACTACATAGTAATTAATCTATTGTTATCTTTTTTTTTTTGCCATTTCACACGTCCATTTAAATCAAGCTTTTATTTTTCCATTTGTGTGTTTTTGATGGTAGTTTCTCACCTCCAGATTAGCAGTTTGCTATGTGGCCCAGACTGATTATTAAACCCAAAAAAGCTGATTTATTTAAATAAATTAAAAGCCTGTATGTGCAGCACGCTTCGGAGCGATCTGCTTTCTGTCATCTACTACACAGACACATGACGCGATGCTAATGACTCTGTGTTGCGAGTGAATGGGCGGCCTGATTCAAACATTCATTTTGAAGCATGCAGCACATGCAGATTATATATACATTCAATTAAATCTCAGCCTTTTGCAGTTTAATAATCACACTAGAAACAAAATCACTATTTTAATTTGATTACTTGTACATTCAAACATTTTATTTTTGATACCGAATATGTCAAACTCCGTAACATTCCGCACTTTATACTTAATAAATATTTTAGGACTGGGTTCAGTGATTTCATCCACATCACGGAAAACATAGCGCCATAAATGTGGTAATCGCAGTATAAGTTGACTCTGATTGCTGAAATTATTGAAAATTTATTCACATTCCAAAATGTAAAAGCCACATAACTACACTACCACCTCAGAGAACAAATTTATTTTAAAAAACATCAGCGGTCCGACTGCTTCGTCATTCTCTAAGGTTTGCAACTCGCATGTTTTCGTAGTTAACACGACATCAATTTTGGAATGAAAATCCTATTTTGCACTATATCAATACTTAAACTATTTGGTTGGAGCAAAGCAGAGATGACCGCAAATGAGCACGAAATGTACGTGACAGTGCTTCTTTCACGCCAGTCAGCCATTGATGTTGTTTCATAATGTGCAGCTGGCAGCAGCACCAAAACTATACAAATGTGTTTTAGACACCTATCCAGTGTCCCGATCGTTACCATGTTTTTGTACAATTAACTAAAACCTTATTAGCGACACAGTCAAACTGTTATTATACTAAAATATTTTCCAGGACAACTTATTTTCCAGGACATTTAGGTATTTTTCTAATTTTCCATGACTTTTCCATGACTGGAAAACTGCATTGCAAAATTCCAGGTTTTCCAGGATGCGTGGGAACCCTGCAACATGTTGTACTCCATCTAAAACCTCATTAATTGAGGGACTTCACTTGTTTTTTGTACTTTGAAAAACTTCATGTCACACCATAGGACCATTTAAAATGAACCAGTGAAGGCAAAAAGGAAAATAAAATGGTGAAAGCACCTAAAAGATTTAATTTCCAGTGTCAGAAATTAACTTGTCCATTGAAGGGCAACATTTGCCCCCTGAATTTAATTTGAAGACGCATTATTTACCATTATGAAGGCATTCGTTTTCTAATCATTTTAAAAAATAGCACTGTGTATAATCGTTTTATATTAAATCCTTCAATTTAATCAATTAACATAAAATCAAAGTAATTATATCTTGTATTTTATGCAATAATATTTAGGCCTTGATTATAATATTCAAATAGATCAGATGTCCAAAATAAAATGCAAATGCCCCCACATTTTAATTTTGGGACCATTTTTGTCACTTTAGGTGGCATTTTTGCCTCTAACCCCCTTTAATTTCTGACACTGATACTTTACAAATTCTTAAATTTTAACCTAAAATCAGGGATGAAAACTAATGAGAGGTGAAAAGAGTGAGAAAGTCATAGCAGGTGTTTAGATACGCATTTTTAGTTGATTTGTTTGTTGGATTTAAATCTTTTTTTGTTGCATTTAAAGCCTTTAAAGTGTTTAAGCTTAAAGTAACTCTTTCAAGATATCTTAATAAAGAAAATGTAGAAAATTTGACCAAACAATTTGGGCAAATTAGCTTTAAAAAAAAAAGGTGACTTTAGCTGAAAGGTGGGTGTTTGCATCCTTGCAAAATTTTGATGATAATTTTATACTTTTTTTTGGTAAATATGTTGATAAAAAAAAAAGCCTGTGATCATGTTTTGAATTAAGTACAAATATGTAACAATAATCAATAAAAAAACTTGTTAAAAGACAGGCGCAATGTGAGTTTAATGTTTTTACTTGTATGTTGGGATATTCCAGAGGCCCTGCCACTGATACGGCTTCATGGAGAGCCAGCCGAGTGTCTTCATGCCACAGTAAATGCCAAGCCCATTACACAACAACACATCCATGATCCACTGCGGCAGAAGATAAATAATGTTTTAAAACAGGGTGATCCATGATTCACAGGATGTGTACATGTAGAGTGTTTTACTCACATGATCCCACCAGCACTCTGAGAAATTGGGTAGTTGGTGTTCGAGGCTGTACTCCAGAAACTCAAACATCACACTGATGATCATACACATCCACCAGTCCCGGATCATCAGCGTCTGACACACACAAAGACACACATACAGTATGACTAATAGTTTCTAATCCAATCTTTGACACTGTCTGCTGAATTTAGACACATGGAAGTGTGTTTGTCTGCCAAACACAGAGCAGCTCATGGGCTGATCAAATCAGGCATCTGTTTCCATGGTAACGATTCGAAACTGCTTTAAAGAGATTCAGCGAATAATATCAGAAGTCAACACCAACCTTAATGTACCAGCCGAGAAAATGGGCTGGAACAAATCCATCCATTTTATCCTGTTGAATAAAAAGAGGGATATTCTTAACAGGTTGGCTTTTAAAGAACATTTATTTTCTGAACGAGAAAACAGACTAAACTATAAAAAGAAAAAAAAAAACAAGAAATTAAAATGTACCCCATTTTCCTTCTAAATAAAACATCCATTGTCTTATGATGCACCATTCAGTGAATATTATTGTAAATATTTTTTTTTTTGTGTAATCTTCAAAATGTTATAACAATCTTATAAATAGTAATGCATTTATTATAATAGCCTAAAATGATGGAAATCGTTGAATATTATATAAGTGCATCACATTTCTAAGTCATGTTTGTGATCTAATTGTTTATGTTCTTTGTAATGCATGTGTACCCAGATATTGTGGAAGGGGTCGGCAGCATTTCCAGGGTCATAAATGAGACAGTTTCCCCCATAATCTCTTTCTGGAAGTGGGACGCCCAATTTTGGGTCAATGTATTTCATGAACTGTCTGCCATCATGTACAGTCTGAGATGAAAAAAAAAGAATCCATTAGAATCGCCACATTTTTTTTTATTTTCTCCCCAATTTGGAATGCCCAATACCCAATGCGCTCTAATTCCTCGTGGTGGCATAGTGACTCGCCTCAATCCGGGTGGCGGAGGACGAATCTCAGTTGCCTCCACGTCTGAGACAGTCAATCCACGCATCTTATCACGTGGCTTGTTGAGCACGTTACCGCGGAGACGTAGCGCATGTGGAGGCCCACTCTATTCTCCGTTGCATCCATACACAACTCACCACGTGCCCACCAAGAACGAGAACCACATTATAGCGACCACGAGGAGGTTAACCCTATGTGACTCTACCCTCCCTAGCAACCGGGCCAATTTGGTTGCTTAGGAGACCTGACTGGAGTCACTCAGCACGCCCTGGATTCCAACTCGCGACTCCAGGGGTGGTAGTCAGCATCAAGAATCGGCACATAAAATATTACACAAACAGAAATTAAAAAAAAAAAAAACTGTGTGTTTGAGGTTAAATACACACCTGGAAGAGGATGAAGATGAGGAAGAGCTCATACACGACAGAAACACATAGCCAGAAACGCCAGTATGCTGCAGCGAAGAAAAACGCATAATATTTAATGCACAAGCTGCCATATTTAATAGTATTGTTTATTTAATTTTGATTTATTCTACATTTGTTATTGATCATACATTTCTTGATCCTGTATGCATAACTTCCTTGAAAATGTATGTTTAACTGATTGATTGTTAGTAAATGATATTCAAATTATGTACATCGTCGCATGTCATGAAATATTGTGCTTTTGGGTGTTTACTTGGTCATAGCATGATGTTGTTTGAATTATTTATGGAGTTTATGCCTCTGCAGTAACCACTGTTGTGATGGTAACCCTTTTTGTATTGTTGTTGTTTTGGTAACACTTTACAATAAGGTTCCATTTGTTAACATTAGTTAAAGGGATAGTTCACCCAAAAAAGAAAATTCTGTTATTGTTTACTCACCCCTGTGTTATTATAACCCCATATGACTTTCTTTCTTTCTCTTAATACAAAGGGAGAATTTGTGAGAAAATTTGTTCTCAGTGATGTCCTACACTGGCAGTTTATGGTGACCACCTCTTCAAGCTTCAAATGGACACAAAAGTATAATTCAGAAGACTAATAAATTATTCCATGAGACTCATGATTGTTATGAAAGCATACAATAAGGTTTGGTGAGAAACAAACCTAAATCTAATGTATTATGGAGTAAAAATGTTCACTGACCGTTGATCGCCTGTGCGCATTCATAAGTCTGCATGCAAGCTTTTGAGCTCTTTGCACAAAAGTAACAGTAGATGCAGCACGGGCGAGATGGGGCGTTCAAATTTTGTTTCGATTCAACAGGACCACCAGCGATATTAACAACAGAAAACACAACATAGCTGCACACAAACCAGAGAACAGAACTTACAAACATGTCTTAAGAGTTTGTAGTGGAATGGCATTTCAATGTCCATTTTCAGTGTTTCAGAGTCCTCCATCAACAAGTGTGATGGAGGAGGCTGAAGGTAGCTACCAGTACAGCCGCTCCCTATACACATTTTACACAATCTGCATAGGGCACCAACTCCCAAGGTGGGCACCATCTTACCCGAGGGGGCACCAGAAACTCCACCGGCTGCCCTTACTCACATGTTATACCTCATTCTAGGACCCAAAAACAGTCGCGGAACACAGACAATCACCTCGCATTCGCACCACGCATCGCATTTTGGACCGGTGCCAGTTCACAGTGGACAAGGTTACAGTGCGCAACACCAAATATAGAAACCAAGCGATCAACAGAATGTCACGTTGCTCGTTGCAGCTGCTTAGGAGAAACAACATTGATTAACATAGAAAAGATAACTCTTATTGAGTGTCGTTTTCCATCTGAGTAGGCCACGAAATGTGACTGTACCTTCAGCCCCATCTCTCTGTTTGATGGACAACTCTGCTTCAAACAGTATGGCTATTGAAATGCATCTATTCTTCAACTACATGCTTCTAAGTTCTGTTCTCTGGTTTGTATGCAGCTATGTTGTGTTTTCTGTTGTTAATACCGCTGGTGGTCCTGTTGAAGAGAAACAAAACGCCCATGCTGCATCTACTGTTGCTCTTGTGCAAAGAGCTCAAAAGCTTGCATGCAGACTCATGAACGTGCACAGGAGAATAACGGTCAGTGAACATTTTTACTAAATAATACATTAGATTTCGGTTTGTTTCACATCAAACCTTACTGTATGCTTTCATAACAATCATGAGTCTCATGGAATAATTTATTAGACTTCTGAATTATACTTGTGTCCTTTTGAAGCTTGAAGAGGTGGTCACCATAAAATGGCATTGTATGATATCACTGAGAACAAAATTTTTTCACAATTTCTCCCTTTGTGATAAGAAAAAGAATGTCATATAGCACAGGGGTGAGTAAACAATGACTTGATTTTCAATTTTTAGGTGAACTAATCCTTTAACAGTGAAAAATCATCAAATCAAAAATCACACTATTTTCTAAAGCATGTGCGTCAGACGATACATCCTTACCCCCAAAAGGGACTTTAAAAAAGTCAGACCAGGATTTCTAAATCACCTTAAATGCCCGGGATTTGCTTGTTTTCATATTGAAGTGCTCTCTGTAGTCATACATGGATACACGTCATAAATACGTGTTTATTTGCCATTTAAATCTAGCGTATCAGTTTAATTGTAACCATTTTTACTTTGCGTGTCTCCCTCAATCTCAGCGCCCACTGCACGTGTGACAGAGGGAGAGAGAGCGCACGCTTATTCAAGTGACAACGAGAACGAAGCACTTTTTGATAAAAACATAAAACAAGTAACTCTGAACAAACACTTAGATGTTCACAATAAATAAGTCTGAAAATGTCTGTTTGTATCGTACCTCAGTTTCAGTGAACTTGTTTACATTCAGCTGATCTGTTCGCCGATGAAGTTTGTTAGTGGTGGATACTGTTTGATATAGATATACATAACTCGCTCGGGCTTTCAAGGAACAGGAAAAATTCCAGAATTTAAATAAATAAATGCATACATGTCAAGGACGTTTGCGTTGTAGGGATGTACATGCAAATTTCAGATATAAAATCGGTGATTGAATGACTGTTTACTTGCTGAAATGAGATGATTAAATCAATAAGGACATTGGACTGTTTGGGCATAGCAATATGGCGGCGCAATGGCTTCACTGATTTGACATCATGAGCAATCTCCTCCTTACCACTCCCTACCTTCCACTTTCAAAACAGGCTTGCATACTTTACTGGGATTAAAAATTCAACAGTTTTCATTGTGACCCAACTTATGAGTCTGCATTTGTCAGTTGTCTTGTGCCCTTGAGAGGTCTGAATTGTTTCTTCTTCTGCTGACTGGAAGAGGTGGTCGTTTCTCTTGATCAGTCACTGTTTCAGGTTCCTAAATGAGTGACATACTGAAAGCACTGGACCAGATCATCCAGCAAGGCAAGTCAGCCCACATAATAGCGAGCAGTCATTCAAGCAGAACAGAGAGCGTGTATTGTGTTTGTTAAAGGGGTAGGTGGAGTTACAATCTTGATATACACACTCTCGTTGTTCTTTGACATTTTTAGATTTTCCACTACATTCTTATAACTGTTTCAGTCTTTTGACATTCATTTCTATGAAGTATTGGGAAAACTACTTTGAAAGTTTGCCAAGCTACAAGCTACTCACAAGTAGGTTAACTATACTCAAGCTATCCTTGAAAAAGTTCCCCTCTGTAGCGATTGCTGTCCGGTAGTAGGGCTTGAGGCACAGATACCCAGTGCGGTCGCACTGGTTGCCCTTCACTAATGACGGCCCTGGCTACACTACAAGGTTACTAACACAAAGCAGCTAATTACATGGAAGCAATTTCAGGGGGAAAGCTTATTGAATATAAAACAATGAGGGTATATAATTTATATAAGTAATCAAAACAGTATTTATCTGGCACAAAACAATGAGGATTTATACTGGGGTAAGAGCATTCAAATTTGAACACATAAATTAACACTAAATACAGCTAATAAAACTTAAAACGCTGTATTTTATATAGGCTAACTTAATATTAAATAGGCTTATATTAACTGAAAGCAGCATTTCACTACATATATATTTCATTAGAAAATAATAAAAATGCTAAATGCTTTGCATGTACTTTTGGGAATACTATTGAGTGATGACGAATTAATCTTGAATCTTTTTTTATACTTCGTGTCTATCCAATACATTTCTCATTATACTGTACTTTTCACTTACGTTCTTTGCAATAGACACTATTATTTATTACTTTTTCTCTTTTATGAATCTTGAATCTTTTGTAAGTGGTTCAATGAAATGATATATTAATATATAAATATATTGAAAATTAAATATACTATGCTAAAATGATTTAGACTTACTACCTGAAAGAGCAAGTGTGTTTTATCATTGCCTCTCATCACTAAATGTTTAAGGAATATTCCGGGTTCAATACAAGTTAAGCACAATCGACAGCATTTGTGGCATAATGTTGATAACCACAAATTAATTTCGACTCGTTTCTCCTTTTATTTGAAAAAAGCAAAAATCGAGGTTACAGCGAGGCACTTACAATGGAAGTGAATGGGGCCAATTTTTGGAGAGTTTAAACACAAAGGTAAAGCTTATAATTTTATAAAAGCAATTTTCTGTTAAAAGTCATGTATTATTTGAGCTGTAAAGTTGTTTAAATCATTGTTTTATGGTCGTTTTAGGGTTTTAGTGTTTACAGCGTTATGTCATCATGGCAACGAAGTTGTAAAATTGGCTATAACTTTACACAGAAAAGGTTAGTAAGCGATTTTATCACTCTAAAATCATGTTAATATGCATATTGTTTATGTCTTGTGGCTATACTTTTGAAACAGTGAGTATTTTAACACTTACAGATTGGCCCCATTCACGCAAGTGCCTCACCGTAACCTTTTTTTTTTAAAAGAGGGACTAATCAAAATTAATTTTTGTGGTAATCAACATTGTGCCACAAATGTTGTCGATTGACCTTAACTTGAATTGAACCCGGAATATTCCTTTAAGGCTGTGTGTGCAATATAAGGTGACATCATAAACAGTGTTGTAGTGATTTGCTAAGCTATACCTTTACTTTTCGGAAAAAGTAGCTTGTTACTGGAAAAGCAATAACTTTTGAAAACAGCTGAGCCACTGTCACACTACTAATTAATTAAGGTATTTGTGCTGCTATTTTTAGTTAGTTAAGTTCCCAACACTGGCTCTATGAAATCTCACCTCAAAAATATGGCATAACAAATTTGCTGTGGAAATTTTATGATTGCATGAATGGAGATTGTGTGATTAAAGGTTAGGGGTCTGACTTTAGGGTTACGGTTATGTTGGAGTTAAGGTTAGTGATCTGACCTGGGTTTGTGTTAGGTCATGATTAAAGGAAAGGTTATTGGGCTGATCCAAGTTTGGGCCAGGTTAAGATCACGAGTGAGGTTACTAGACTGACCTGGGTGAGGCCGTGTAAAGGGACCATCTTTAGCTTGTGTCACTCCAAAACAAAGGAATACCAGAATACTGGCCACGATTCCTCTGAAAAACACACATAAATACACATAGTGAAAACAAACAATGATTAAGCGAATAACACACACTAATAACTACAATTGTTCCTGTTGAATAAAATGTGAGTGGTGCTTGCCCATGCAAAACTCGCAGCCACAATGCTAGGGTGTTCTAACTGGTTGCCCTAGCAATTGTAAATTTACATTTATACAGAATATTAGCAGCTCTTCTAATAAAGGTCATGTGTTCTTAAGCACAGCGTGTCAGCCGGTGACCTGGACTTTGTGAGCAGCAGCAGATGTCGCAGATAATCTTGTTAGCCAATAGAAACCATGACACTTCCTAGAACTCCTCCCAGCTATGTAGCATTTTTGTGTACATCAGACCACTTTATTGTGTCTCTGGCACTCTAAACTGCACTCTTGTCGTGGTGCCAATTTGGCTTGGTGAACCTTCAGTGCAAAAGGTCAAGGACACACTACCAGCCAGTCAGCCAGCCAGGTGTCATGCACATACCTTTTAGTGTTGTATGCTGTGTCATGTGGCGTCTCTTCCAATAGTGTTACATAAACTAGAGCGCAGGTGAGAATGAACAGCACTGTTAGGGTATGTGCCCTCCTGCAGAGAGAGTGACAGACAGATAGAAATGAACCAAGGGTACAATGTGAAAAAATCCACTTGCACCCAATGAATATTGTTGGAAATTAAGCTTTTCAGGTGTAAGATACAAAAATTATAAGGTTGGGAACAGAGAACCGGTCCATATTCGGAAGTGGTTCCAATGAAAATAAAATAAAAAAATACTGGAACCATATGATTTTCATGACTTGCGGTTCTGTTAATGGTTCTTGAACGTGCATTGTCCTGCTGATGCGGATAGAACACCATACTAAAATAATATTATAGTGTTTTTTGCAGCACTTATTTAGCACCAGAACTGCTCCACTACTTAAATCTATTACGCAAAAAACAGTGTGGGCCAGTGCAGTCCGATTTCCGAGCCGTTTCTTTTGAAACTACAGTGCGACTAGTGTCATGCGGTCCCCGAATGAATGACTGTTATGGCCTGGTTCTTTTTAGTGAATCACTTAAATCAGGCAGTGCAGTTACTGACTGGTATTTTTTATCTGACAATGCAAGGTTAGAGATAGGCCAACACATTGAGTTTTGTTGTTGTCTGTGGAATTATATATTATTTAAAAAGCTAAATGAATTACTGAAATTTATTTTGATTTAATAGAGCCAGTAGTTACATATGGACCAATTACTGATTGCAATGATGAAATGACAACCCTACCATTGACTATTCAATGTAAAAGTGCTTAGTTTGACTCTGAAATTAATAAGGAGATTACAGAATTTTCACAATCAATAAATAAATGTTTAGCAAAGGATCTTGCTTTTTTTAGATTCCCCAAAATATACCATGGTGAAACTGTAAACTCCCACCAAATTGGTTGCAATTGGTATCGATAGCTTGACTGTGATGCCTGAACAGCTGTTGACATCCTCTCATTAGCATGTTGCGCGAAGGAAAAATAAAAAAGGAAAAGCATACAGAAATATATGAATGATTAAAGAAATATAGATTTGTGAAGCATTTATTTATGTTTTATATTGTAATATTTTTTGCATTGATTGGTGCATTTATTTATTTGTACATCTCCTCGCACATTTAATTATTTGTATATTTATTTATGCATGAATATGCAGATTATTTTATTTACGCATTTGTGTATTTATTATTTTATTATCTCATCATTTGGAAACAGGCAGGTGGAGGGCAGTAAATGCAATAAAAATCCTTCCTGCTCTCTAGATATCAGTACCAGCATTTGCATCGGCCATCCTACCATCTTGAAATCTGTATCAGCATTGATATTGGCCATCCTGCTCTCTAGATATCGTATCGGCATTTATATCGGCCATCTTACTCTCTAGATATCGGTATTGGTATTTATATCGGCCATCCTGCTGTCTAGATATCAGTATCTGCATTTATAGCGGCCATCCTGCTCTCTAGATATCTGTATTTATATCGGCCATCCTGCTCTCTAGATATCGGCATCTGCATTTATATCGGGCATCCTGCTCTCTAGATATCGTATCGGCATTTATATCGGCCATCTTACTCTCTAGATATCGGTATTGGTATTTATATCGGCCATCCTGCTGTCTAGATATCAGTATCTGCATTTATAGCGGCCATCCTGCTCTCTAGATATCTGTATTTATATCGGCCATCCTGCTCTCTAGATATCGGCATCTGCATTTATATCGGGCATCCTGCTCTCTAGATATCGTATCGGCATTTATATCGGCCATCTTACTCTCTAGATATCGGTATTGGTATTTATATCGGCCATCCTGCTCTCTAGATATCTGTATTTATATCGGCCATACTGCTCTCTAGATATCGTATCGGCCATCGACCACTAATGGTGACCCAAAATATACACTTTCCTTTATACACATATGCACATATTACAAATCTTGCTGTTTAACTAAAAAGAAGTTCATAGACTTATAAAACACACATCTAATGGAGCACTGACAAAAGTCTGGGCTGCTTTTTTCTAATTTAAAACCTGCTGAGCTGGTATAAAGCTCGATCATAAACACAACCACACCTCAACACACACACACACACACACACACACACACACACACACAGACGGGGTGAAAAGATCGGTCAAGACAGGACAGACCTGTTTACTACAGTAAATCGGACTCACATTCAAGAAACTTTTAAATAACTTAAAACTACAAATACAAACCTTCCAGAACTACATTTAAGTGAAATACGAATATTGCTGCATGCTGTTCTGTATCATATATATCCTACAGAGCAGATTTAAATAGACATGACAGCAGTTCACTTATCTTATATAAACTACACATCAATGCAATCTGTGTGTGTGTGTGTGTTTGAATGTTAGAGAGAGAGAGAGAGAGAGAGAGGGGGAGAGAGACTCTTATATGGCATCTGTTCATCTTAAAGCCTTTAATGGATCCAAGTGTCATTCTGCTGAGGTTGCAGAAGAGAGAAAAGCTGAGCAAAGCTGCAATACTCCTAAACAACAACTTCTGGACATCACATACACACAGAATCATTCATAAGTGGGTTAAATGTCAACACGATAAATGTTTACTCACCAAAAGAACGTGTTGGTTCCGTCATCAAACACCTCACAATCCGTGCGGCCGGTTAACGGGACCTCATCCGTGCCTGATCTCTTCCACTCGCCTTTAGCCATCACAGCAGTGACACACCTGTGATTTAAACCCGAACTAAACCTAACAAACCTGTGAGTTCAACCTGAACTATTAACCCTAACATAACACATATATGCTGTGATTTAGAGCTAATTACCACTACTCCAACCGAACACACTTGTGATTTAAACCCGAACTAAACCAAACCTAACCCAACAAACCTGCGATTTCCTAACTCGATTTCCAGAGCTGAACTAACTCACCATGAATGACTTTGCAAATGTCCTAAACATTTCAGTGCAGTGATTTAAACCTTAACTAAACTAATTCCGACCAGCACATCTAACTTTAACCTGATTTACACCTCAACATTAAACTTAGCCAAACAAACCTGCAGTAAGTAAACAAAACCCAACAAACTTGTGCTGAGATTTACACCATTACTAACTCGATCTGATTTCCCCCTGAATAAACCGCAACAACCCAATAACTTAACCAACAGAGACGCACCTGAACTACCTAAACCAGCACACCTATGCGGTGATTTAAACCTGATCTTAATAATGAAATAACTCAAATCACCGAAACTCCTCAGAGAAAATGTGAGCTCGCGCGTCCCGCCACTGCCTGGTAACAGAGCGCGAGTTGCATTAACCGGGTGGATCAACAGTCGCTCATGCACGAGAGGCTTTCAGAACGAGGCGGAAAATAAATGGCCTTTCCGAGCTTTAAACGTGAAGTATACGCGTGCGCGTCTTCGTCCGAACGGCAATGAAACGATTTTACAGACTGCAGCCGCAGCTCCGTCCGCACGCGCGCCTGTAGTGTGCTTCAGAATAACATATCTTAAGGTCGCGCGGCATGCCGTCACTTCCGATCATCGCACAGGGGCGTCACAAACTTGTGTTTTGGGTCATCAAAGCATGTGCACAAACAAGCACATTGCTCTGTTCTGCGGCACACTACGTTATGTATTTGAACATTTATTTCATTTATTTCCTTATTAACTTATTACTAGTGTTTTTTTTTGTTTGTTTTTTTTTCTTTTGAAGCTTTACAAATTCTTTTAAGTCACTTTTTAAAACAGCAGCTGCCAAGAACAAGCATACAGGCTACAGTCCAATCCAGGGCTGAATTTACTTTAATATTTTTAAATGCAAAATGTATGGAAGACTTATAACATTTGTATTTATTTATTTATTTGTATTATTCAAACAAAGACTAACAGAGTGAATATTACAAAAGAATGTACAGGTCACATTTCATCGAAAAATAATAATAAATAAAAATTACATTTTGTGTAAAGAAAACTGTGACTTTTTTAGTACCATTATGATTTTGCACTGTGACATTATTTAACCAGTTTTAACACATTTTAACCAGTATAAAGGCAGTACAACAAATAACATCATGATGTCTAAATAATACTTTTTAATAAATAAATAAATACATGTATATATAACAGTATAAATCATTTTCATTTAAGGAGAAATTTGACCCAGATATTTTCTTGAAAAGCTGCTAACAACTTTTTCCAAAAGAGACTAACAGTGCGAATTACACAAAAACAAGGTCACATTTAACCCCCCAAAAAGGAAGGAATTTACATTTTGTGTAAAGAAAACAATGCCTAGTTTAGTGACATTATGATTCTGCATTGTGGCATTATTTTCATGACAGTTAAGAACATTTTCCCCAGACATTCTCATCATTTTCATTTTATTTATTTCCTTATATTTTTGTAATCCACACTATTCTCAATGGTGATCCTAATAAGGTTACATTACTACACTCATTACTATAATACTGTATTACAGTAAAAACAATTTGAAATCCAATAAATGTATTAAACCAATACAAAGGCAATACAAAGGCATACAAACACTCTCATGTAGTATAAATACAAATACAGTTGGGGTGATGTTCTTGGTAAGTTTTTTGAGGTTTACGCATACATAATTACAAAAGCAGTTGATGCATAACATTAAAACAGTAACCTAATCGACCATCTAAGTCAATATCTTTAAATCAGTCGGTTTATGTACATTAAACCATTTCCAGCCTCATCATAGTAATGGTGCGTTAACTCTAAAAGCCCTGAGAGCGAGCAGAGTCAGCACAAAAACAGCACTCAGTCAGTCTAAACATGTCAAGGCTTCTCAGAAGAGCCCATGAGTCTCTCTCTCTCTCTCTCTCTCTCTCTCTCTCTCTCTCTCTCTCTCTCTCTCTCTCTCTCATGCAGCCTGTTAAACCTGCTTACTGCAGTACACGACTGCACAGAAAAATCTGGTTATTTGTGTGTGGTTGTTAAAATGCAATTCAGACTCACTTGTCCACTAAGACAGAACATTGGCCAAAACAACAGATAGTTAAGTCATAGAGATATTATGATGGAAACCACCAGCAATTAACTTGCTCAGAAACTTCTTATCTCATTCCTAAGGCATGTTAAACATTATGCAATGTTGTAATCACAAGGCGGCGCTGTTGCACTATTCAATACAGTGAACATGAACGATTCGTTTCTGTCTATTTTAGAGCTCCTTGTTTTATGTCCGTTTCTTCCACAGCAGCAACAGATGACTGTTCCCATGGCAGGACAGTGAGGTCACATATTTACTAGTAATTGTCACAAAATAGTGACCTATATAAATGGAAAAATGACAATAGCCAATAAAAAAAATATTATTTTCACTTAACTATTTGCTCCAAGAGCAAAATAAAAAAATCCACTATTACATTTGAATGACATTCCAGAAGAGGAAAAAAATAGAGAGCGGAGGATTAAGACAGTCAGATGGGAAAAGATGCCAAATTTACTGTCACTCTCTCAGCAGCTGTAATAGAAACCCCCTCGCAGCTGTGGTAATTAGTTTTTTAAAACTAATTCCAGGGTAATATAACATTAAACATAATGTTATAAGTTTACACTCAATATATATATATATATATATATATATATATATATATATATATATATATATATATATATATATATATATATGTATGTATGTAATATTTTTAAAAAAAATTGCGAGATTTAAGCTGCTAAATAAGGCGGAAACGCGTCATCACTGTCTGTGAAAAAGGATTTCTGTGGGTGGGGAAAAAACACCAAAAGTCATTAAAATTCAGTCAGAAGGGTTCCGACCAATTACAGTCGAATATGTGCGGATCTAACCAATCACAGTCGAATAGAGGCGGGTCTAATAACAGAATGGGAGGGGTTAGAGATATTGACAAATGGGAGCGGAGCATAAGCTTTTACACGCTGAGGCGCAGGACTTTAAATTCGACTCGATTAAATCACGGAGCTTTACGATTTTTAACGACGTGTGTTGTAGACCACACTGATTTATTTGGTCTTTCGGGACTTTGGGCACTATCAGCGATGTCTACCGTCCTATTCCCCACCAACGCCGGGGACAGACTGACCCCGAGAAAAAACGTCCCTCTACAGAAGAAAACGGACATTTTTCATTTGCAGAAGCGGAGAAAGAGCTCCGAAACTCGGCCGGAGCCTACAGATATCCTCCCTCTACTGAAGCGCACCAGCACTTGTCGAAATCTCTTCGGACCGGTTGACCATGACGAGCTGAAACGAGAATTGACGTCCAAACTTCGGGAAATGTCTGAACGCGATCAGCTGAGATGGAACTTCAATTTCAGTGATGGACAACCGCTGGATGGAGATTTCAAATGGGAGGAAAGTCCATCTGAAGACTGTCCGGCGTTTTACCGGGAAACTGCCGTGTCAAAGGGGCCATTAATGGACTTGCCCACAACAGAAACATTCGCGCAATTTGCCCCAAACTGTGGGGGTCGTTCTGCTTCTGAGAACCAAGCAGACAAATGCAACCCACGAAAAACAGTCGTCCGGACGAAAAGACTCACAAATCTGCGCATTACAGGTAAAAATGAGTGAATCAAGCGAATTAAATCAGCAATACTAGCAGTACTGACAACATATATAACACATATTTTACACCTAATGAAGATTGTTCGTGTTTTTAATCTTGTGAATTGTTTTTTTCCTGTAGATTTCTATGGAAAGCGAAGAAAAAACGGCAGCGTTAGACTGAAGGGAAGCAGAAGTATGGAGTGAAATTAACATCCGATGAAGGAAAAAAAAAAAGACCACTCCGCGTCACGGGCTAATGGCGGGAAAAGGCCGGAAGAACCGATGACGACTCATGCTGACTCATGTTATGCGTTATAAAATCTTGTGATTCTGGAATCGCGTTTTTACTGATATTTAGTACTTTTTGTTAATATCAGAGCGGCACTGGTTGCTCTCTACAGTGAAAAAAACGATTAAGTAACTTTAAATTAAATTCAAGATGTGTATTTATTACTGTTGAACATATCTCAGTGTGTATATATATTTGTAATGGTTTAAGTTATATATTTATTTTTCACTTGTCGCGTGTTGTAGTCAAAAATGTAGCTTTTCATTATTGTCACTTGAAAACGAACAAAATCACAATCCAGAGCCGTATTGTTACTGTTGTAATGTTGCTGTAATAAATGGAAAATTAAACATATTGTGTCCCGTCCCATATTGACCTGTTTCATATGACGTCATTGTATGACCGCAATGTTTGGAGCACAAGTAAACTATAGCAGGGTAAACTTCTATAGCGGTGACTGGGCAACCAGCAAATATAATTTTTTCCCATATAGAGTTCCCATTTGCTACAACAGCAAGAGAAAAACTCTTATCGATAAGTTTCCAAAGCTTTCCAAAAGGACAATAAAATAGAGAGAAATGGATTTCGGCAGTCAGAAGAGAGAAAGGTGCCAAATTTACTATCATGCACATTTCTTAACCTACAAAAATTCAATATGGTAAAATTAGTTTAAACCAAAATAATCTTATTTTTTTTTTGTTTGTTTGTTGTTGTTTTTTTTTTGTTTTTTTCAGAATCATTTATGTATGATTAGAGTGGTGGGTAGTACTAAGTTAGTTTTATTGTTGTAGCATTGACTGTAGTAACTACAATAGGTTCCACAATAATGCACGCATGAATAAGACAGTAATTAATGCATAACTGAATGCAGAGTATCTTAGCCATAATTTACGACTTTTTAAATGTCTTATTTTTGTGTTGAAAGTAATGCAATTAATGCTCCGTTTCACATATTAATTTATATCATATATTAAGTTCACTAAACAATATTAAGCCAGTAATTAAGGCTAATTAGTATTGGCTTTACAAAGCTATAACTAATTAATAACAACTATTTAAGTTATTAGTTTGTTTTGCATTTATTAGGTGGTATTTAAGTTTATTTAAATATATTAACAGTAATTATGACTTAGTATAACTGTTTACTAAAATTGTGAAGTTTGACTCCTTGTTCTGAAGTTAAACATTTACTTAGGCAAGTTATTGATTTGTTTGACATTAATTAGGTGATTACAGCATTTGTAGTAAACTTAATTTATTGCTAATAAAATCCATACCTTAAATAGGTTAAACTTCACTTTAGAACAGGGGGTCAGGTTGTTGTGAATTTACTAGTAACAGCTTTGTAAAGTCAGTACTAATTTGCCTTAATTACTGGCTTAATATTGTTTAGCAAACTTGATAAATGATTCTGAAATTGAGCATTAATTACATTACTTTCTACACAAAATAAGGCGTTCAATAAGTTGTTAATTATGGCTAAGATAGCCTTACTCTACATTCAATAAAATATGAATGACTGTCTTATTCATGCTTAACTAGTGTATTATTGTGGACCCTTAAAATAAGTGTTACCCGATATTGTATTACCATGGTACGTATTTGTATGTGCTTCTGTTCACCATTCAGCTACCTCTGGTGAAATAGGTTCATTTTTATGATCTATAAATAATTTAGCTTGAAACGTAACTTAGCGTATGTCGTTTAAAGTTTCTTTCTTCAATTCAGCGGAGGCATTTTAACACGGAGGTCCGTTTGAAAAATAATGGGGGAGGGATAAGCCGTCGATAAGAGTTTTTTAAGAGCATCTGGCAGAACAAAATCGAACCGTAGGGGTGAGATGAAAAGAAAGAGAGTGTGCCGTCGCGTTTTGACCTGCAAATGAGGCCGAATTAAAGCTCTCTTTGACCCGCACAGCTCAGTTCATTCCTCTCAGCGCGCGCGGCTCACAGCAGGCGGCCACCTGCGGGAATGCACGCATAGGAATGGCGCGTGGCTGCATACAGAAACAATATTCATGAGTGTTTAACATCTGTATGAAAGAAGGCTCATCTTCACTGTCAGACAACAAACAGCAGCGCTCAAAATGCCCCTTTTGTAGTGTTAAACTTCATTATAAATTATGTCAGCTTGACAAAGACAACATTTCTGACTGTAATAATTCATCCTAAAGCATTATTAATTCTTCAAGCTGTTCTGACCCAGTAGGTTTTATTGTTTGTATATCTATCCACCAACCACCCAAAACACACAACCACTCAGCGCACCTTATCAAAAACCAAGCAAGGCCTACATCACTGCAAACATCAAATCTTTCTTGCTACTGCCAAAATATTTAAACTTCATAAGACTTAACCTCCATACATCAAACTTCACTTCAAACTGTGGTTTATATTTCTGAAATCTTCAGAAATATCTTTTAATCAGAAATGCACTGCTTCTTAGTCACACTATAACCAACATCTGAACTGAACAGGAAGGGCCAACTGATCCCAAATACCCATTTAAAAAGATTATTTTTCTATAGGCATATACAAAGAGGTGACCACTTATGTAATAATTTAATTATCAACTACTGAAAAGCTGATATTGGGTCAAGCGTTAATCTGAATACTGGGGTCAATGACTAGAGGTTAAAACACTTTCATAACATTCTTTCAACCAAAATAACTGGATAATTTTTAAATAAAGACATACAATATTATGTGTTTATGTTTTCTGTTATTTGTTTAAAGACTACACTCTTAAAAATAGTTTCTTTATCAGCATGTATGGTTCCAGCATGTAAAGAACCTTTAAAGGGATAGTTCACCCAAAAATGAAAATTCTCTCATCATTTACTCACCCTCATGCCATCCTAGATGCGTATGACTTTCTTTCTTTTGCCAAACACAAACCATGATTTTTAGAGGAATATCTCAGCTCTTTAGGTCCATACAATGCAAGTGAATGGTGACCAGAACTTTGAAGCTCCAAAAGGCATATAAAGGCAGCATAAAAATAATCCACATGACTCCAGTGGTTAAATCCATATCTTCAAAAGTGATATAAGTGTATAAGTGATATAAGTGTGGGTGATCAGTATTTAAGTCCTTTTTTACTATGAATATGCACTTTCACTTTCTTCTATTGTTTTTTGGTGATTTGCATGTTTGGTGCATATTGCCACCTACTGGGCAGGGAGGAAATATATTGCAAAAAAGGACTTAAATATTGATCTGTTTCTCACCCACTGGCTGTGTCTCCTTTGGAAGGCTGCATGCTAGGTAAGATGTGTCCTTTGAAGGCTGCAGTATACCAAGTGTCCTCCTTTAAACAAGCCTCATTTAAACGAGACGGCCTTCGTAGGACGAATGGAAACGTAACGTAACATGGTTGCTATGACAGCACGCCACTCTTTAACAAGCGCGAGTGCTTTGAGTGAGAAGGGAACAAAGTCCCTCTGTAAGGGAATGTATGAGGTACATTTTAGGAGAGTTATAATGATGTAAAGAGAAAAGAAAATAGATTTTACAGGTGTACTTTTAGTTTAATACTTTATTTTAATTATATATTAATATAATTATACATATTATATACTGTGCACCCATCTACTGAGGTACTTCAACTTCTGAATTAACATTCCTTGCATTTGAACATCATATTTATGGGCAAATTGGCGTAATTTTTTAGACATTTCCGTTGAAGCAATGAATTGTGGGTTGTGAGGTCCCATGAAGGATACACCTCATGCATCCTCTGAATTCCCGTGAAAGAAGGTCACATTCAAAGGCTGCATTCGAAGTGTTCTACTCACTTTTCTGAAATGAGACAGCCTTGATGACGTATGCAGCCAACAAATGCAACTTCCGCAGGACGCATCCTTTCAAACGAGACACAGCCACTGTCACGGCTCCGGTGAGTTTGTCGGTTTATTCTGTGTGTTTTGTTATTTTCTCTCCCTCATGTCTCACAGAAGAAGCCGGCATGCATGATCAGCGTTTCCATGGGAACATTGATTGTTCCCAGGGGAACACTGACCATGCCACTAATTAGCGTGCTAGCAACACCTGGTTCTCCTCTAATTCACTCCCTACTTAAACCCTTTGTGTTCTCAGTATCCTTGCTAAATTGTTGTTTGATGTGAAGTAACTTCCCTCACTCTCTCTCTGCCTAGTTGGTCCTGTCTTGTGTATCTGTTTGGTTGCCCATCTCTGCCCACATGTCGGGAGTTTCCTACCTTCCAACTTGTACACCTGTTCTCTGCGCTCACGAATCTTCAACAGAGGATTCCGTGTCTCTGCCCGCGTGTTGGGAAAGTGATTGCCTTCCAATCTGCTGGGCGTTGTTCTCTGCAACTCACTACGCTTCTATGGAGGATTCCTACAAATCTGCTCCTGACTTCTACAATGCACACACTCATCTACGAACACACTCTTCACGGATCTGCCCATTGTGTGGCTACGGTGTGCACTCATCCCCAAAACTCCTTCCCTCAACTGCAGCCGGTGCCGGGATCTCCAGTCTTCACCAGCACAGTTAAAGTTACAATTTATTGTTAATAAATTATTTGAAATGTTTCTCTGCTCTTGGGTCTCTTTGTCTCACTCTCACACTCTGACACCCACACCTATAATATAATTCAGAAGATTTGGATTTAACCACTGGAGTCGTGTGGATTACATTTATGCTGCGTTTATATGCTTTTTGGAGATTCAAAATGTACTTGCATTGTGAGGACCTACAGAGCTTAAATTTTCTTCTAAAAATCTTTGTGTGTACTCAGCAGAAGAAAGAAAGTCATACACATCTGGGATGGCATGAGGGTGAGTAAATGATGAGAGAATTTTCATTTTTGGGTGAACTTCCCCTTTAAGATCCATGGAAACTTCCTTTTGCACAAAAGTTTCTTTGAAGTGCGGAAAGGTTGTTTAGACTAAGGTCTTTCAAATATTGTTCTTTAGGGAACCAAAAATGGCTCTTCTAAGGCCATGTCCATACAAATGCATTTTTGTTTAAAAACGTATTCATTTTGCTGTTTACACCTCTCGTCCACACTAGAATGGCATTTTCCTACACCAGAAAAGGAGACTTTAGAAAATGCCCATACTTTTGAAAACGATGACGCTAGGAAACTGAAAAGGAAGTTAAAACATCGCTGCAAAAACACCTTTTTGGAATGGTTGAAGAACTGGTTCATGATCAGCTCAAGTTTTAGGTTAAAACAGCAGTAGGTTCCAAAAACGTTTTCTGACCAAGTACACCTCTATGCGCACACTGAAATTAGATTACTTATAAACTAGTTCAAATGTGCTTGTTGAGTGTGGGAGGGCAGATGTCACCCCTCATGTGTGCTGGGGTCTCCAGTCTTTCTCACCCACTCAACAGCTGCGTATCCATGGACACCAGCTGGCCAACCACAGACAGCAGGGGGAGGGGTCAGCCAAGGGTGTAGTGCACCAGCTGACACACTCACCCAAGCACATCAAATCTGCACCCTGTGACAGGACCTGCTCAATGATGTCAGACGGTTGACACACGTGTCCAAACAGAATTTATGATGAATTAGTAACTCACCAGCTGACTCTTTCTGTGGGAAAAGGAATTTCATGCAAGTAAGGATTTGTTCTTGCATGACCTGCAGGGTTAAGTACAAATTCACAGTTACATTTAAATAAAGGTGTATAAACAATAAAAATGGCAGTAGTTCTTGTGTTTAAAGTTGTAAAAAAACTGTGATGCCAGTCCAAATGTACACACTGAAGAATATATTTTATTCAGTCCCATAAAAGGTCAACAGCTCATTTCACACATATCCAAACACTCACACTGCCAATTATTTGATTTTTTACAATAGACCTATGGCACAAAGCAGCAGTTCAATTGTTTACACCATTATAAAATCTTCTTATTCATGGATAAACAGAGAAAATGTGGTGTATGGGATTTTTAATAGAGCTCATTTGTTTTTTGACATTCATTTTATAACAATTCAAAAGCTTTTAGGACAGGTCGATTCGTAAAAAATAAATAAATAAATAAATAAAAAGGTTTGCAGTCACTATCTTGTTCGATTCGCGAACGAATCATTCTTTCAAACCGATTCTCAAAGCGCAAAGCTACTCGACAGTAAAAGGGATGACTTTGTATGAGAGTAAAACTGTTTAATTAAGTTCTTATAACGACATTGTTGTTGTTAACAATTTAATAAGTACACAACATCACGCATCTGGCCTATAACCAAATAAATCGAAAACAAAGTGATAAACATAGCCTATTTTTATTTTTGTAAATGTCGCGTGGGTACTTCTGGCAACCCATTTGAGTGATGGCTCGGTTGTGAACCGTTTGTTTAAACAGGTTAATTGAATTGAACTGTCCAAACGAACCGATTCGCAAATATGCATCGGATCTCGGAGACTCACTATAAATGACTCTATATCACCATCTGCTGGCATGAGAAAACAGTGCTTCAGTTTAACCAAACAATTCACAGGAGAATACGCTTTCTGTAATGAAATTAAATAATAATAATAATAATAATAATATGTATTATTACATATAGAAATGCATTAGTATGACCTCTGAAAAAAAAAGAAAAAAAAAGAAAGAAAAAGAAGATTGACCTGAGTTTCAGGCATCAATATCTGAAGTGTAAAGTGTTTTAATTAAGAAAAAAATATAATTACAATGAAAATGTATTCATAATTTAAATTTGAATTACAAATTAAGTTTTATTTTAGTTCAAATACTTTTGTGAAATACTGAAGAGTCACTGAATATACAGCCCTATAACAAAGTAAAATGTTGAGAGAATATATATAGTGGTGGCCAAAAATATTGGCACCCTTGGTAAATATGAGCAAAGAAGGCTGTGAAAAAAAAAAAAAAAATCTGCATTGTTTATCCTTTTGATCTTTCATTCAAACAATTCACAAAAATCTAACTGAATTTAATTGAAGTAAAACAATTGAAAGAGGGGAAATATCTCATTATTAAATAAATATTTTTCTCCAAAACATGTTGGCTACAATTACTGGCACCCCTAGAAATTCATATTATTAAAATATATCTGAAGTATATTCTCATTTATATTTTACATTTTTAGTACACCTGGGTGTCAAGGAACATGAAATTGTTCAGCCATGAGTTCCGGTTTCACCGGGGTATAAATATGACGTAACACACAAGCCAAATTCCCTCAGTCATCCATCACAATGGGTTAGACTAAAGAATAAATTTCTGATGTGCGGCAAAAGCTTGTTGAGCTTCATAAAATGGGAAGTGGCTGTAAGAAAATAGCCAAAGAACTGAAAATACCCATTTCCACCATCAGGGCAATAATTAAGATGTTCCAATCAACTGGAGACGTTAAGAATTGGCCTGGAAAAGGACGTGTGTCTGTATTGTCTCCAAGCACAGTGAGGAGGATGGTTCAAGTGGCCAAAGAATCTCCAAGGATCACAGCTGGAGAATTGCAGAAATTAGCTGGGTCTTGTGGTCAGAAAGTCTCAAAAAATATATCAGACATCACCTACATCACCACAAGTTGTTTGGGAGGGTTTCAAGAAAAAAGCCTCTGCCCTCATCCAACAACAAACTCAAGCGTCTTCAGTTTGCCAGACACTACTAGAATTTCAAATGGGGCCGGGTTCTATGGTCAGATGAAACAAAAAGCACCAGAGATGGTTTTGGCGCACACAGAGATGAAGAAGTACCCAATGCCTGCGGTTAAATATGGTGTTGGATCTTTAATGTTATGGGGCTGTTTCTATGCCAGAGGTCCTGGACATCTTGTTCAGATACATGGCATCATGGACTCTATCAAATACCAACATATAGAAAATAAAAACCTGGCTGCCTCTGCCAGAAAGCTCAAAATGGGCTGTGGTTGGATCTTCCAGCAGGACAATGATCCAAAACACACATCAAAATTAACACAAAAATGGTTCACTGACCACAAAATCAAGGTTCTGCCATGGCCATCCCAGTCCTCTGACCTGAACCCCATAGAAAACCTGTGGGGTGAACTGAAGAGGAGAGTCCACCAACATGGACCTCTGAATTTGAAGGATCTGTAGAGATTCTGTATGGACGAATGGTCTCAGATCCCTTGCCAGGTGTTCTCAAACCTCATGAGGCATTATAAGAGAAGACTCAGAGCTGTTATCTTGGCAAAGGGAGGTTGCACAAAGTATTGAATAAAAGGGTACATAATGAATAATGCATTTTGGAGATTTAAAAATGTGTTTTTTTATTTAATAATGAGATATTTCCCGTTTCAATTGTTTTACTTTAATTAAAGGTTAGATTTTTGTGATTTTTTTTTTTTTTTTAAATGAAAGATCAAAAGGATAACAATGCAGATTTCTTTTCACAGCCTTCTTTGCTCATATTTGCCAAGGGTGCCAATATTTTTGGCCACAACTGTAAATATTAAAAAATATTGTCTGTGAGTAATCTAGGTCACTCAAAGCTTTTTGCAGTCTAAAAACATTTCACTCCATTTTTGGTCAAAGAAAGGTCTACACCTATGACCTAAAAGGCATAATTCGGCAAAAAATGAACATTCTGTCACCACTTACCCTCAGGTTGTTACAAACTCATATGACTGTGTGAAACACAAAAGCACATATTAGGCAGAATTTTAGCCGCAGTCACCATTCACTTTCTTTGTATGAAAAAATAAATAAAATAAAGATGGACTAATATTGGTATTTTTACCTAACCCGTAGTACCATCTTAACACAATAGTACATTTATGTAAAATCATGTAGTACCATCGTAATACCTCCTGATCCTATAACTGTACTGGGCAGGTGTCCCTTATAACCATGGAACAAATGTACCATGTCTGATGTCTTACCTGTTATTAAAACTGGGTGGGAGCTGAAAGCCACCTAGAAACTAACTACTGAGGATCATTATAGACTAAGAGCCTAAAACCAGGCGGAAAGGGAAGATTATCCCTTAGTACTCGCAGATCAGCTGCATATAGACGTCTGCTCCAGTGGCTAATTTCAGCTAGTGAGTGTTTATGTGTGTGATCCTCCCTAATGTGGTTGTGCTCAAACCACAGGAGCTGAAATACCCTCCTGCTGCCTCCTGAAAGCAGAAGAATCCTGCTGAAACTCTAATGAAATCACAGTGAGAGAAAAACATCCAAAAGCAAGCAGAAAATAGCAATTGTAATCACTTAGATCAAGAAAATCTGTTTCAGAATGCCTTAAGGTTCTCAAAAAAAACAAAAAAACAAGTCAAACATGCTTAAGTGGAGTAGTGGTTACAATCTGAAAACAAAAAGATTGCAAGTTTCAATCGCCTGCTAAACGACTGCTTACCTGCTTAGTGACTACTTGCAATTATCAACTCAAAATATCATTTGTTTCTTGATTTTGACATTAGGATGCAAGTAACCTTTATCAAAAAACACAGACAAATTAACATACAATTTTAATTGCAATGGAATATTGCTGTATTCTAGAAATCAATATTAAATTTTAATGTTAACACTGTGCAATGTCGACATGTACATCTAAATAAAACATGTTTCAACTCCCAAATAATGACAGAATATGAATAATTGTTGTAAAAAAAATAAAGCCTCTTAAGGACCATTAGGATTATTTTGCTTTGTGACATTGTTTTATTTATCATTATTTTGTTCTCCCCAAATTCTCATTCCTATTACTGTAATGCATCTGGATATTATACTTTTTTTTTTTTTACTGTATTACAATTCATTTTCTTAAAGGAATATTCCAGGTTGAAATTAAAGCTCAAACGACAGCTTTTGTGGCATAATATTGATTACCACACAATTTTATTTAAACTCGTCCCTCATTTTTTAAAACAAAAGAAGCAGCAAAAATCGAGGTTACAGTGATGTATTTACAATGGAAGTCAATGGGGCCAATATTTGGAGGGTTTAAATGCAGAAATGTTAAGCTTTCAATTTTATAAAAGCACTTGCATTAATTCTTCTGTTAAAACTCATGTAGTATTTGAACTGTAGATTTATTTAAAATCGTAATTTCTGCGAGATTACAAGGTTGCGTTATGTCGTCATGGCAACGTAAAGATTGATTAACGTAAAGATTAACGTAAGTAATTTTATAACACTAAAATTATGTTAACACGCATATTGTTTACTTATACTTTTGAAACAGTGAGTATTTCAACATTTACGGATTGGCCCCATTGACTTCCATTGTAGGTGCCTCACTGTAACCCAGATGTTTTTTTGTTTTGGTTTGGTTTTTTTTAAATAAAGTTGAAACTTTTGTTGTGGTAATCAAATTTATGCCACAAATGCTATCAATTGAGCTTAAATTGTATTGAACCCGGAATATTCTTTATTGCAAAATATTCATTCTTATTTCTTTTTCTATTGATTGATTTATTTATTTTTAAAACAGACAAGTTCTTGATAGGTTTTGTGAGATTGTTTATTTCTTGGATGAATTATAACATGGCTATGCCAGATTTTACAGTAATCTTAAATATGGTCTGATGCATCAAAGGCCTCAGGGATTTAATTGATAATTATAATAATGAAGAGTCAGCAAGAATCCGCACAGATGAGAAATGGCCTCACATCTCACATGCAGCAGGTCTATATGAGGGTGTGTATTTTAACTGCTCTTTAATCGAGTCACTGCACATCTGTGTCCACTCTTTATACTGACTGAAATAGAAGGGGAGTGAAGGCTGGCAAACATCTCTGTCATTTAAATGATAAAAATACCAGCACAGCTGGGAGGGGCCACCACTGTAAGCACAGGCGGCACAGCATAACATTACAGAGCACAGAGAAACATACAGCTCTGGAAAAAATTAAGGGACCACTCCAAATTTTTCTTAAATCAGCATATCAACATGTATGGCAGCCATTCCATTCCAGTGTCTGTTGAATTCCAACAAAATCACACCTCATTCTACTTAATGAGGTAATGATTAGGTGATCACCAGGGGCTGGTTGCACCAGTTATACGTAAGTTAGCCCAGTTGTGGCGTAAATGGGCACTAAGTCATAATTTATGCACTACTAAATATTTGAGTGTTGCACCACTAAACTTGAGTAGAATGTAACCCTACATATAAACTAAATATTTACGGAAGCCTCCGACCAGGAGTAACGGTCGGAATAAAAAAGCAGACTGATATTTTATGACATCAATGAGCTCATGTTTTAAGTGACAGACTTCAATCCTTTCAACATACAGTATGATGCTGACATTTACACTCATTTACATTTATAAGAGAGAACACAAAAAGTTACTTTTAAGTGGCTCTTCAACATGAAACAGTTCTAACGGTGCAGTTTTCAGGATGTGACGCCCGGTGTGAAGTTTCAACACATTTAAAGTATATATAGGATATTAAAATTAATAAATGTCTATTTTTCCAGCCTGTTGTATTAGTATTTATTTATCACCACTTATTTATTTTAGATACAGTCCTATACACCAATCAGCCACAACATTAAAACCACCTGTCTAATATTGTGTAGGTCTCCCTCGTGCTGCCAAAACAGCGCCAACCCGCATCTCAGAATAGCATACTGAGATGATATTCTTCTCACCACAATTGTACAGAGCGCTGCATGCCACGATCCAAATCACTGAGATCACATTTTCCCCATTCTGATGGTCGATGTGAACATTAACTGAAGCTCCTGACCCACATCTGCATGATTTTATGCACTGCACTGCTGCCACATGATTGGCTGATTAGATAATTGCATGGATGACTGTTGGTGCCAGATGGGCTGGTTTGAGTATTTCTGTAACTGCTGATCTCCTGGGATTTTCACACACAGCAGTCTCTAGAATTTACTCAGAATGGTGCCAAAAACAAAAAACATCCAGTGAGAGGCAGTTTTGTGGACGGAAATGCCTTGTTGATGAGAGGGATCAACAGAGAAATGGCCAGACTGGTTCGAACTGACAAATTCTACAGTAACTCACATAAGCGCTCTGTACAATTGTGGTGAGAAGAATATCATCTCAGAATGCTATTCTGAGATGCGGGTTGGCGCTATTTTGGCGGTATGTTGGTCATCTTCTCTGATGAGTCCAAATTTCACCTTTGCCCAACACCTGGTTGTCTAATGGTTAGACGGAGACCTGGAGAGGCCTACAAGCCACAGTGTCTCGCACCCACTGTGAAATTTGGTGGAGGATCGGTGATGATCTGGGGGTGCTTCAGCAAGGCCGGAATCAGGCAGATTCGTCTTTGTGAAGGAGGCATGAATCAAGCCACATACAAGGTTATCCTGGAAGAAAACTGGCTTCCTTCTGCTCTGACAATGTTCCCCAACTCTGAGGATTGGTTTTTCCAGCACGACATTCTCCATTCCACACAGCCTGGTCAATCAAGGTGTGGATGGAGGACCACCGGATCAAGACCCTGTCATGGCCAGCCCAATCTCCAGACCTGAACCCCATTGAAAACCTCTGGAATGTGATCAAGGAGAAGATGGATGGCCACAAGTCACAAAACAAAGCCAAGCTGCTTGAATTTTTGCACCAGGAGTGGCATAAAATCACCCAGCAGCACTGTGAAAGACTGGTAGAGAGCATACCAAGACGCATGAAAGCTGTGAATGGAAATATGGGCTAATCCACCATATATTGATTTCTGAACTCTTCCTATGTTAAAACATTAGTATTGTGTTGTTTAAAAATGAATATGAAATTGTTTTCTTTGCATTATTCGAGATCTGAAAACACTGCATCTTTTTGGGGTTTTTTTTTTGACCAGCTGTCATTTTCTGCAAATAAATGCTCTAAATGACAATATTTTTATTTGGAATTTGGGAGAAATGTTCTCAGGACTTTATAGAATAAAACAAAAATGTTCATTTTACTCAAACACATACCTATAAATAGTAAATCCAGAGAAACTTATAATTGTGCAGCGGTCTCTTAATTTTTTCCAGAGCTGTATAAAGAGGCACATGACCACAGGTACTTTTCTACCTTTACAACATGAGAAATACAACCGTTCAGAAACCTTACTAAGGCTGGTTAACACAGAACTCATGTTTACCTCTTTTTGTTTTTGTCCTTTATACCTTTGTTTTCAATCGAGTGACATAGATTACGTCAAATATACGAGGTTAATGTTCTAACATATCACTCACCTCAGTTTTACTTCCATTTAAGTTCTTCAGTCGGCTTTACAGTCGATTTACAAACGCTTTGAGAATTGGTTCAACCGAACCATAAGAAAGAATCATTTCCAAGGAATGACTCGTTCACGAATCGAGCGTAAATTATGTGCGTTTGTAACAGTGCAATTCAGTTAAACAGGCCTATTTAGTTGTTTATAACTTTGTTTTCGATTGAGCGACACAGAAAACGTGAACTTTTACGTGGTTCTAACACATCACTTACAGTTTTACATTCAGTTCTTTAATCGATTTTACAGTCGGTTTACAAACCCTTTGCGAATCGGTTCAAAAGAATCATCAGAAATAACCGGTTCCAAAGAATGACTCGTTCGCGAATCGAGCGTCACGGTGTGTTTATAACAGGGGTATAAAGTTGTATCCAATGGATTCTTTGCAAAGAGACACGTGTAAAATATTGTTAACATTAAATACTTTATTAAATACTATTGAGCCAATTTACTTCGTATAATAGAAATGCAGGACAGATCTGCTAAGAGATAACATACTGACATTAATTATAGAAATAATCATAAATTCATCACATAGCCAAAGAAAATAATACGTTGAGAAAGTGGAGTGAGGGTGAACAGTCCGGCAGGTTTCCAGGAGTTTTGAGGATTGGTTTGCCAGTCGTTCTTTCTACCTGCTGAAAAGCTTCATGAAACTCTGGAATCCGTCCTCGCCGAAGAAATCAAACGTTCCCTCTGAGCTGCCCAGATGAACCAGGAGCAGAACCAGCAAACCCAGCAAGAGCAGAGGAATCAACAGATTCCAGCCTGATGCCAGAATATTGTACCACTTCGCCTTGTCCGAGCATTCCTGTGCAGCACGCATATCACCCAAGGTCTTCTGATCTCGAGCCTGAAAACACAAACATATTATATTATTGGTTCTTCAGATCAGTGTATGGGTTTCTGAGATCTTTAAAGCACCAATACATCAGTAGAGATCTTTAATTGCAGTCTCTTAGGCCGAGTATGTAATTTCTCTTCATCAGATCCCTGGTTAGAATATTTGTTTTGTTTTGTACTCTCAAAATCCTTTCAAAGGTACAAAAAGAGTTATAAAACAGAGATATTGATCTTGGAGCTCACCTTAATGGAGTAGATCAAGGCCATGAATCCCAGGCAGCAGAAGTTAACGTACAAAGTGTTACACAGAGACCAGATCAGATAGTCATTTGGTGGCTTCTTGCCTGCATGGCTCATGTTGACCACCGTTGAGCCACCAGCCTTTCGGCCAGACTTACAGTTTGTGAGCGGAGTGCAATCGTTCACATAGCTGTATGTGGCGTTATCCATCCTCGGGGCTCAAGGTCAAGGGTCAACTCCTGGAAGAATCTAGAGAGAAATTACTGAAGAGAAAAATCAGAACCCTACTTATACTACATGGGTGGAGTCAAAAGAGAGAGAGAGAAAGAGAGGTCCTTCATTATGTGGTCATTGCTAAGGAGATCAGGGCATAGTGCTTTTATACATGCAACCATTTATACGAAATCTTTCTACAAAATGTATAAAAAGGCACACAAAGAGAACAGGTCTTGGAAACATGGATAAAACATTTAAACTTTATGCATTTAACTTGCTGATGATTCCTGACTTTTTTGTCCATTTCAATCGAGAGGAATGTATACTACCCTACAAAGACAAAACACGTTAACAATACTTTGTCAAAACTGAGTTATAATCAAAAATCAGGCCTCTTAAACTATTATCTGTCCTGTGGTTTTGAGAAAACAGAGTGAGACTATTTTATAACCCACATTTGGCTGGACAGTTTAAAAACATTGAAGCAATTTTTCACAGTTTCAGTGTTGGAATAGTTTCTGTGCTTTGACTTTGTATGGAAGTATAAAGAGACAGAACATTTTAGGGGTAGATATTAGAGTTGTATTAGAGCCTACATCCCTGCAGGAGCACCAAAGCTGTTGAAAGCATGTGCGCTACAGCAGTACCACCACTTCCACTTCATTACTTTTAAAATTAGTTTAAATTCTATTTCTTTTAGTGACCATAATGTCATGTTAGGATCTTGGGTTCCTTTTTAAGAAAATGGCACCCTCTACGGTGGCAGTGCAGGAAAAAGCAACTGAGATTCCAGAATGTCCATGCTGCTTTTTAGAGCTGGTCAAAACTACTGATTTTCTATTTCTGACAATCTTTTTTTTTTTTCAACGATCCCGTTATCAATGACTAAAATCCCCAAACCAGTCTCTTACTTTAAAGTTTACTTCAGTTTTGGTTGAGTTGATTATTATAATCTGTAAAATACATATCAACTGAACTGAACAGCATGGACCAAGTTAACTACTGAATGGACTTATGGGTCAATTTGACCCGTTTAAACTTTTAACTGATTAAAATCAATTAACTTTACCTTTTCGGCTTGAAACTTCATGACATCCTCCACAGAGGTGATCTGAACCTGGCAATGTATTTTTTTATTTTATTTATTTCATGCATTTAACAAGCTATAAAAATAAAAAAGTCCTGACCCGGTGTATATAAAGACTTACAAGAAAGCTGTAAAATTGTAGAACAGTCCAAAATGTTACTTAGAAGTGCACTCATACTCATATTTGCACTCACGCACACCCCTCCACACACACACACACACACACACACACACACACACACACACACCCCCTTCAAAGATATGCACGCACATAAGTTGCATCACAATATTATTACTTCGATATAAAAACTATGGAAGTCTATGGAAACAAATGGGAAAAATGGGAACAAATGTTTGTCTGTGTGTGGTTTAAGCAAGAACTGACCAACACACACCCACCAATCCACAAACACTCACACACGTGAACACATACTGTACATATATTCTAATGTAAATTTGGAGTATTTAATGCATTTAAAATTAGTAAACTTTCCATTTGTAATTTAGTAAAAATGTTAGTAAAACTGTTTTCTCCAAAACAGTTTTTTTTTTTTTTGGAGAAAATGTGCAAATGTTGAACTGTGATTTAACGAGCCGGGTCAATTTGACCCGGTGAGATCAACAGTTGGACTTGATCGTTAAGACCATTCTAGAGCTAAAAGGTTCCCTGTAAATTTTTATATTATCATATGGAAGCAAAGTGGATATTATACCTTATGGACACATCCAAATGAATTACAATCAAATCAAATTGTTTTAGAATCAAATTGAGAGCTTGAGAATCAGAAATGAATCAAATTGGGAAATCTGTATTGATACCCTGCCCTACTGCTTTTTCCATAAAATGACACCACAATTCAGTTATAGAGATCAAATAATCTGCTTTATTAATTACAAAATGACAAGACACTTCACGTTCATGTTATAAGAACTGAACTGTATTCAGTTAAGGCAAAAGGGACGGAGTTAATTTCACATTATCAGCTTTAAACTGTATTGGTAGCCAAGAAAAACAGCAAATTAAAGGCTCACACAGCATTATTTGCTGGGGGGGGGCTATTCTACATTTCACACAAAATCCTGAAACAGGCAATATCTGATTCGTTTTGGATTAGCTCATATTTATGTATGCATTAAAGGCCTCTTAATGGTTAAATTCCATGACAATTATGTAGCTAAAATCATGATGCATTGAGGAATTGTGTTGTATAGCCAACTGACACTTATTATATGACACCTGTATCTCTACAGCAAGGAATTAATAAAGCATTACACTAGAATTTCAGAGAACATCAGACACTCATATGTATGTTAGTGTGGTTGAACATGTGTATCTGTTTGTGTATATAGAAATGTGTGCAGAGGGGCAGCACTTGAAATCACATCTTAGAAGCTGCAGCCAGAGCAGAAGCTCCACCTTGAGAATAAACATGAACGGTGTTCTGGAGGGACAAACAGAAAGCGAGAAGAAAAATAATGACATACTGTAAAATCACATTATTGACTGTATGTTTGTGTAACTGAGTGTGTGTTTTTCCTACTTTCTTCCCCTCTGCATTGTATTTATCCAGGTGCTTTTGAACACGGGATCCGTAATCTGGGTGAACGGCCATCAAGGTCTGCACCTGTAGAAACATAAAACTCATATTCATCTAGCTGAATCATGAAGCTTGTTTATAGATTACTATCAATGTGTAGAATCTACGTGAGAGGTCCGTTTATTTCTAAATGTTTCTTGTTAGCTTCGTAAATTGACAAATTAAAATATGGACTGGTTTTCATTACATTAAAAGAATATTCTGGGTTCAATAAACGTTTTTTTTTGTGGCATGATGTTGATACTCGCCAAAAATAATTGACTCGTTCCTTGTTAATTAAAAATCAAAAAGCAAGTAAAGCACTTACAATAGAAGTGAATGGGGCCAGCCTATAAACATTAAAATACACATTGTTTCAAAAGACGTAAACATTACACGTTAATGTGATTTTTATGATTAAATCGCTTACTAAACTTATCTGTGTAAAGTTACATCAAATATTAAAAATGTAGGACGACATATCAGGTGTAAACCCTGTAATTTCATAAATGGAATGGCGGTAATTCCCCGATTTTTTTCACGATAAAACCATGTTAACATGCATGTTTACGTCTTGTGGCTATACTTTTATGTGTATTTTAATGTTTATGGACTGGCCCCATTCACTTCCATTGTAAGTACTGTAACATCATTTTTTGAATAACCAAGGGACAAGTCTAAATAATTTTTTGTAGTAATCAACATGCCAAAAATGTTGTTGATTGAGATTAGTTGATATTGAACCTGGAAGTTCTCAACTAGAGGTAGACCGATATATCGGTTTTACCGATTGATGCCGATAGTTGCTTTTTGGAACTATCGGTTATCGGCAAAAAATCTCTGCCGATAGTTGCCTATATATATCCGTATATGTATGTATGTATGTATGTATGTATATATATATATATATATATATATATATATATATATATATATATATATATATATATATATATGTATACAGGTGCATCTCAATAAATTAGAATGTCGTGGAAAAGTTCATTTATTTCAGTAATTCAGCTCAAATTGTAAAACTCGTGTATTAAATAAATTCAATGCACACAGACTGAAGTAGTTTAAGTCTTTGGTTCTTTTAATTGTGACGATTTTGGCTCACATTTAACAAAAACCCACCAATTCACTATCTCAAAAAATTAGAATACATCATAAGACCAATAAAAAAAACATTTTTAGTGAATTGTTGGCCTTCTGGAAAGTATGTTCATTTACTGTATATGTACTCAATACTTGGTAGGGGCTCCTTTTGCTTTAATTACTGCCTCAATTCGGCGTGGCATGGAGGTGATCAGTTTGTGGCACTGCTGAGGTGGTATGGAAGCCCAGGTTTCTTTGACAGTGGCCTTCAGCTCATCTGCATTCTTTGGTCTCTTGTTTCTCATTTTCCTCTTGACAATACCCCATAGATTCTCTATGGGGTTCAGGTCTGGTGAGTTTGCTGGCCAGTCAAGCACACCAACACCATGGTCATTCAACCAACTTTTGGTGCTTTTGGCAGTGTGGGCAGGTGCCAAATCCTGCTAGAAAATGAAATCATCATCTTTAAAAAGCTGGTCAGCAGAAGGAAGCATGAAGTGCTCCAAAATTTCTTGGTAAACGGGTGCAGTGACTTTGGTTTTCAAAAAACACAATGGACCAACACCAGCAGATGACATTGCACCCCAAATCATCATAGACTGTGGAAACTTAACACTGGACTTCAAGCAACTTGGGCTATGAGCTTCTCCACCCTTCCTCCAGACTCTAGGACCTTGGTTTCCAAATGAAATACAAAACTTGCTCTCATCTGAAAAGAGGACTTTGGAACACTGGGCAACAGTCCAGTTCTTCTTCTCCTTAGCCCAGGTAAGACGCCTCTGACATTGTCTGTGGTTCAGGAGTGGCTTAACAAGAGGAATACAACAACTGTAGCCAAATTCCTTGACATGTCTGTGTGTGGTGGCTCTTGATGCCTTGACCCCAGCCTCAGTCCATTCCTTGTGAAGTTCACCCAAATTTTTGAATCGATTTTGCTTGACAATCATAAGGCTGCGGTTCTCTCGGTTGGTTGTGCATCTTTTTCTTCCACACTTTTTCCTTCCACTCAACTTTCTGTTAACATGCTTGGATACAGCACTCTGTGAACAGCCAGCTTCTTTGGCAATGAATGTTTGTGGCTTACCCTCCTTGTGAAGGGTGTCAATAATTGTCTTCTGGACAACTGTCAGATCAGCAGTCTTCCCCATGATTGTGTAGCCTAGTGAACCAAACTGAGAGACCATTTTGAAGGCTCAGGAAACCTTTGCAGGTGTTTTGAGTTGATTAGCTGATTGGCATGTCACCATATTCTAATTTGTTGAGATAGTGAATTGGTGGGTTTTTGTTAAATGTGAGCCAAAATCATCACAATTAAAAGAACCAAAGACTTAAACTACTTCAGTCTGTGTGCATTGAATTTATTTAATACACGAGTTTCACAATTTGAGTTGAATTACTGAAATAAATGAACTTTTCCACGACATTCTAATTTATTGAGATGCACCTGTATATGTATGTATGTATGTATGTATGTATGTATGTATGTATGTATGTGTGTATATATATATATATATACACACACACAGTTTAAGTCAGAAGTTTACATACACCTTAGCCAAATACATTTAAAATCAGTTTTTCACAATTCCTGACATTTAATCGAAGAAAACATTCCCTGTCTTAGGTCAGTTAGGATCACTACTTTATTTTAAGAATGTGAAATGTCAGAATAATAGTAGAGAGAATGATTTATTTCAGCTTTTATTTCTTTCATCACACTCCCAGTGGGTCAGAAGTTTACATACACTTTGTTAATATTTGGTAGCATTGCCTTTAAATTGTTTAACTTGGGTCAAACTTTTTGGGTAGCCTTCCACAAGCTTCTCACAATAAGTTGCTGGAATTTTGGCCCATTCCTCCAGACAGAACTGGTGTAACTGAGTCAGGTTTGTAGGCCTCCTTGCTCGCACACATTTTTTCAGTTCTGCCCACAAATTTACTATCGGATTGAGGTCAGGGCTTTGTGATGGCCACTCCAATTTTTTTTGCCACAACTTTGGAGGTATGCTTGGGGTCATTGTCCATTCGGAAGACCCATTTGCGACCGAGCTTTAACATCCTGGCTGATGTCTTCAGACTTTGCTTCAATATATCCACATCATTTTCCTTCCTCATGATGCCATCTATTTTGTGAAGTGCACCAGTTCCTCCTGCAGCAAAGCACCCCCACAACATGATACTGCCACCCCCATGCTTCACGGTTGGGATGGTGTTCTTCAGCTTGCAAGCCTCACCCTTTTTCCTCCAAACATAACGGTGGTCATTATGGCCAAACAGTTAAAATTTTGTTTCATTAGACCAGAGGACATTTCTCCAAAAAGTAAGATCTTTGTCCCCATGTGCACTTGCAAACTGTAGTCTGGCTTTTTTATGGCAGTTTTGGAGCAGTGACTTCTTCCTTGCTGAGCAGCCTTTCAGGTTATGTCAATATAGGTATTGTTTTACTGTTGATATAGATACTTATCTTCACAAAGTCCTTTGCTGTTGTTCTGGGATTGATTTGCACTTTTCGCACCAAACTATGTTCATCTCTAGGAGACAGAATGTGTCTCCTTCCTGAGCGGTAAGATGGTTGCGTGGTCCCATGGTGTTTATACTTGCGTACTAGAAGCTAACTGGCTAACTGCCTAAAGGCTTGACATCATTTTCTGGAATTTTCCAAGCTGCTTAAAGGCACAGGTGTATGTAAACTTCTGACCCACTGGAATTGTGATATAGTTAATTAAAAGTGAAACAATCTGTCTGTAAACAATTTTTGGAAAAATTACTCATGTCATGCACAAAGTAGATGTCCTGAACGACTTGCCAAAACTATAATTTGCTAATATTAAATCTGTGGAGTGGTTAAAAAATTAGTTTTAGTCAACCTAAGTGTATGTAAACTTCTGAATATCTTGGATATTTTTAACAAGAAATAAAATAAGGCAGGGCTTGATTTTATAAATCGGGAACTGATTTGATTGGGGAAAGGGAAAAGCCAATTGAATCAAAAATAAATGTTACATTTTGGTTAAAGATTATGAAAACCAAGGTTTTTTATTTTGTTTAAATAACATGCACTGACAAATTACTTGCAATAAAACAAGGAGCGTGCCTTAAGAAAACAATGTTGACCTTACAATAACCAAATAATCTATCAGGACATAAACTGCAGCAGCATGATGAGAATGAAAATGATGATAAAGATCTTTACCATGCGTTTCTGAATAAACAGCTGAGCTCCTTTAAGATGGCCAGCCATATTCTGACAGAGGCGCTCTCGCTCGGCTTCATTCAACACCTGAGTGAAGAACGTGCGCACCTGCAGAACATATCAGAGCAGACTATTACACTAATATGTGCTCTCTATAACTGATATCCATACATAGATACACATGCGCTCCAACAAACCTGAGTCACATTGTCATCGTCTGCGCTGTTGTATCTGGCCACATCAGGAGACACTTTAAACTTGGACTCGACGAAGTGTGGCTGGATCTCGGGGGCACTGAAGCTGTTGGGGTAATAGTTAGGAGCTCCCCCTACAGGGCAGGAAATGCTTAAGATTTCAATACAGTAACAAACTATTAGGGGCCTAATTTAAGTTGATGAAACACTAGCAGAATGAATTTTGGTATAAAAAAAAATTGTGCAACAAAACATGTATGCAAAATAATGTGACAATTTAGGCAAGGATGGTTTTACTGACCCTGGTTGTCATACATGCACATGGGGCCATCTCTCTGGTAGTTTGACACACGGGTGCGGAAGGGGCAATTAACGGGCAGCTGGATGTAATTAGCTCCGAGCCGGTGCCGATGTGTGTCCGGGTAGGAGAAAAGACGCCCCTGAGGCAAAAAAACATGAGTAATTAGTAATTAAAGTAATTATTAGTAATAATTAGTCATTTAGCAAGTCATTAACGCTTTAATCCAGTGCGAGACTGAAAATATACCTGCAGCATCTTGTCTGGACTGGGCTCGATGCCGGGCGGCATGTTACTGGGATCAAAAGCGAGCTGCTCAACCTCAGCAAAATAGTTGACCGGGTTTCTGTTCAACACCATACGGCCAACAGGAATCAGAGGGAAGTCCTTATGAGACCAGACCTGAAACACACAACAGTCAGTCATTCACAATTAACATAAAACCTACTTGTTACAGTTATTCTGCAGACATGGTATAGGCTCTGGCAATTTCCCTGAATGAGAAGTTGTAACATTACCTTAAAAATGTTCAGTGTACAGAGTCCTAAGTACAATTTCAGGATGCGCTTACGTAAGAAGTCTGCTTTGGGCTAATCACAAAGTTCTGACGGAGATGATTCACTTACTCTGGAGTCCAAAAATGTCATCAAATTTGACATTCCATTTAGTTGGAGGATATCAAAAATATTTGATATTTTAGAGCAGACTATAAAGGAAATCTCAGTGTATGATGCTCCACGACTCAAATCTGAAGTCATACGGTGAGCAGCCAATGGAAATCAAACCATATGAGGCCATGAAACTGGACAGTCAGACAAAAAGCAAGCTAGTCATACTGTAATGTCTGTATAACCATCAAACTTCAAACTTTTAAACTTTCATTAATTTGTACATACATAGGTAAACTTTAGTTTTGTAGAAAATTATAGTTAATCATTTAAAGGGATAGTTCACTGAAAAATTAAAATTCTTACATCATTTACTCACCCTCATGCCATCCTAGATGTGTATGACTTTGTCTTCTGCAGAACACAAATAAAGATTTTTAGAAGAATATCTCAGCTCTGTAGGTCCATACAATGCAAGTGAATGGTGGCCAGAACTTTAAATCTCCAAAAAACAAATAAAGGCATCATAATCCAATTCCATACGACTCTGGTGGTTACATATATGTCTTCTGAAGTGATGCAATCACTGGCTGGGAAACAGATCAATAGCTCAATCCTTTTTTACTATAAACCTCCACTTTCAGATTGTGAAAATCTGAAATTGAAAGTGGAAATTTACAGTAAAAACGGATTGAAATATTGATCTGTTTCTCGCCCACACTTATCATATCGCTTCTGAAGACATGGATTTACCCACTGGAGTCATATTAATTCATTTTATGCTGCCTTTTTGTGATCTTTGGAGCTTCAAAAGGTCTGGCCACCATTTACTTGCATTGTATGGACCTACAGAGTTTGAATATTCTTCTAAAAATCTGTGTTTGTGTTCAGCAGAAGAAAGAAAGTCTTACACATCTGAGATGGCATGAGGGTGAGTAAATGAGAGAATTTTCATTTTTGGGTGAACTATTCCTTTAAAAGAAAAACAAACTCTGTAAGGTGTCCAAACTTTTAACCGGTAGTGCATACAGAATTTTCCTTTGTTCAACACCTCACATACGTTTTTTTCTTTTGACCAGATTTATCAATCTTTAATAATATATATAAATTAAAAAAAAAATTTTTTTTTGCACATTGATCAAAGTCTAATTTGTTCTGTCAAGGGTCCGTAGACACCTGCGTGCTGGTACCTTAGTTAAATCAAAGGGATTCCACTTCCAGTTCTCCGCCTGCTCAAAGGTCATGACCTGAATGTAGAAAGTCCATGATGGGAAGTTGCCATTTGCGATGGCATTGAAGAGGTCTCTGATGGAGTAATCTGGGTCAGTGGAAGCCAAATGATCTGCCTCTTCAACAGTCAAATTCTTAATGCCCTGGTCAGTCTGAAGAAGAGAGTGTAACAGTGTAACTAAGAGTGGCAAATCACAGTGCGCCATCCACATTGAACACTTTGGTCCAAAATCTCGCTCCACATATTAAACGTCAATTAAACTATATTCTGATTGGTTGTGATTTTGCTATCAGTGAGGACAGAAAAAGTACTTTACACTCAAAACTTAGCATGTCACACTTAATACAGTATAAGGTATGATTTTGCAAATATATACCATGTTTTAACACCATGCCAACTACTAAGGCTATTTTCATGGCGAAATATTATAGTAGATAAAACAACATTAAACCTATTTAAGATTTTTAAGAACAGACAGGATATTTGCCTGGTAGTAAAAATGTATGAGTGAGTCTTAAATGGCCCATGTGGAATTAAATATAAATAACTTTGTCCCAACAATTCATAAAATGGAATGCCTTTTCCCAACGCATACACAAACAGACAAATAATAATAACCTTGTAGTGGAATTTGCAGTAGACAGGCTGCCCCTCAGAGTTAACCAGTTTGAAGGTGTGCGATCCGTATCCGTTCATATGACGGTAGCCATCCGGAATTCCACGGTCACTAAACAGAAAAGACACCTACAAACACATGCAGATCAACGTGAATGAGACATTCTGTAGGAACATAAAAACACAGATGTTCTAAACAGCAAGTTGAAGGCTTCTGCAGCCATACCTGATGTAAAGATTCTGGACGCAGACTCCAGAAATCCCAAACCATATCTGGATCTTTCAGATGAGTTTGTGGATTCCGCTTTTGAGTGTGGATGAAGGACGGAAACTACAAATAAACACACATACACACCATTATACTCTGGATAGAATAACTACCCAGTATAAAATAGTATACTTGTGTGTGGTTGTGCGCGTAGTGTCTCTCACCAGAAGTGCATCCCTGATAAAGAAGATGGGGGTGTTGTTTCCTGTAAGGTCCCAGTTCCCCTCGTCAGTGTAAAATTTGACAGCAAAACCTCGAGGATCTCGCACAGTATCTGCAGACCCAGTCTCACCAGCTAAACACACACATTTATTTGGTTATCTAAATGTGGACATACCATAGACTTCTATTATTGTTGTTGTTATATAAAGCTAATAAGTAAACACACAAATTCAAGCCAATAAAATGTTTGCCATATTCACTTATCACCCTATATCTTCCAAATGCAAAGTCCAAACATAATTAAACTTGGTAGACTTTGACATGTAGACATTTTAAGGATGCACACCAAATGTTGTCCAATTCTGTCCATGGGGGGACGCTATAACTAAACACCATTATAACTCTGCAAATGTTTCAAGAAAGATGGAACTTGGCATGCATCTTCTTTTGTCCAAGTGTTTATGTAGTGGAAAAACACAAATTTATACTCAGTGTGCTCTTATGTTAATTGAAACTGCTTAACACTTTTATAGCTTTAAATGGAAGCAGCCATTACTTCATTGACTTTCATAGTAACCACTGCTGTCATGTCCTTAGGTTACCCAGGCGTATCTCACAGGGTCATACACAAGTTAGGGGAGAAGACACAACTGTTGTGACAAAGCGTTCTTCTGTCTGTGTGCGTAAGCAGTCATGTAGGCCAGATAACAAATGGGGAGCTGGGTGTGGGTGGGGTGCTGAATCTACAAAGTAAAACTTTGTATAAAACAGTGAACAGAAAAGAGCTTTTTTGCTCATTACCTGTGGAGACCTTGGATCTCTGTATGGCTTGAGTCCACTTGCAAGTGTGTAATAAATAACCAGAAAGATACTCTTGTCTCAGTGAGTCTTGTTACAGATATTTCCACCACAGTTTACACAGTTTACATATCCTTAAAATACTGATTTGACAAATCGACCAAAATGACTGCCAGCAGCCAATCAAATTACAGCACCAAATAACTTAAATCCAAAAAACATGGTATGATCATGGAAGTATGTGTATTTGCTGGTATGAAGGTTAGTGTGTGCCCGTTGTTCTAGTCACACTGTTTGTACATGTGCTCTTTACCCTCTTATAAAACCCTTTGGCTCGGTTTCAGAGACCCGAGTGTCAGGACTTCAGTTACGACACAATTTCCCAGCATTTCTAATTCCAACATAATGATCAATATCTCCAGGTTAAGCTCAGGTTCCACTGGGACAAACAAATTCATGTGACAATTATTTTTCTCTGTACAATATTCACACAGAGACGTACCCACAGTGGAAAAGCGAACAGCGATGGGTGTCGTTTTTCCCACATACTCAAACACTTTGGCTTTGCAATAGCGTGTGATGTCATGGGTCACCTCGAAGAATCCAAAGGCTCCTGCAAAGAGACAGAAGATAGATTTCAGTAAAACAGCAACAAAACTACATTCTAAATACAATCAGTTTAATGGAGAAGTCTATTTTCTCACTCTAATCATGGACTGAATCAGACAACTCACTTCCTCATTGAATCAGATCGGCTGACTCACTTGCTCAACCGCAGGCCATTACTAGGCATGTGCGTGAATAATCGATTAATCGAGTACTCGTTCAGCTTTAAATATTCGACAAGTAAAAAAAAAAATTTACTTGAATTTTGCAATTTTTTTTTTTTTTTTTTTTTTGCCTTTGCCTGCCATGGGCAACATTAAAACTGCTTCTCTTACCTACATCCTGCCATTAGTCTCCCCCCCCCCCCAAAAAAAAATTATGCCATTATTTAAAGTGTTTGTATCGCTTCAGAAAACTTGGAATTTACGTTTCTGTGTGAGAGAATTTTTTTTTAATTTATTTATTTGAATCTAGACCTTGTTTATGCCTAGTGCTAATTTTTTCATAAGAAAAACTGATACAAAAGTTGAACTTATTGTTGAATTCTAAATTTCAAGTAATCGATTAATCGGTTTATGTGTTAGAGTACTTGACTACAAAATTACTCAAAATGCCCATCCCTAGTTATTACGTCTGGTTCAAAATGAGACGAGAACTGTTACTTTGTTACGTCAAGTTGTTACTTTTTGAAAGCAATGTTAAATTTGTAAGGTTAGTCAAACTTCAGTCTATAAATCAGTCTATACTGACTGGTTGTTCATATGGGAATGTGTGGTTGAAGATGCATATCCACAACAGAGTTTCAGAATTTTTTTTGTAATCAACGTATTTTAATAATAATAATAATAAACGTAATAATAGTTATTTTAAAAAAGTACTAAAAGTTGTTTTGTTTACCAAGCTGTTAAGCCCAATTCTGGTGCAAAATAAAATCCTGTTGGAAATACTGAGTTAACATCTTTTGAACTGTAGAACCTCTGAATTGCTGCATCCTAAAACAGAGTTTGTTTACACTAACCTGCTCCTTTAGCATGCACAACTCTCTCTGGTATCCGCTCTCGGTCAAAGTGGGCCATTTCATCAGTAAACACCACGTCCTGAACCAGCAGTGGCCCACGCGGACCCGCGGTCATCACGTTTAATTTGTCCCCTATCGGGACCCCGGCTCCAGTGGTCATGATGTCCGGCCGCTGGAATAAAACCAACCATGACATATTAAAGACAAGACTGAATCAAAGTAAAAGCAACATCACACCTGAACAAATCCAAGTCATTTTATAAACCCATGAATATTTTACTGCTGGTCCTCCTAAAATCATTTCATAATATTAGTAAATTACTTTAAAATGATCTTGATATCTCTGAGGAGTGTATGTGGTATAGAGAAGTCTTGTAAACCCATAATTGCAAAACAAATCTTAATTGTATTGGCCTTCAGTCTTCGAATGGCCTGGAAATTATGGTTAAATAACACTGACAGTACTTATTTGGTTATCTGATTAAAATGTTACTGTTTTGGGAGCAATTAAAGTGAACTGCGCTTTATTAATAAAAATAAATTAAGGGTGAAGGGCCTATTTCTACTTTGCACCGTTCACTGTTATGCAAGAACAGGCAATAAAAGATATGATTGGTCGAACGAGGTGTCAGTCATCACATCGACCAATCAGGTTAGAGAGGAGTGGGTCGAGGGGAGGAATCGTCATGCTGCTGTGCTGACCTACTTAAACGATTCCGCCATACTACCTGAAGTTTAATAAAAGGACCTTCAATTTTTTGGCGGATAATTTTATGTATTTTCATTCTCAAATGATATGCAAAATAACCAACAATGCACAAAAATAGATAGTATAAATAGACAGCTAAATATGAACTGTTTTATGCAATTATGAGCTTAAAATAAATACAGTATGTGCATAGATAAAGTATTGTTGTTTTGATCGCACCATGTTGAGGTTTTGCAGTCTGTCACTGCAGTCATGATAGATGGATGGCCTCGTTTCAGTTCTGTATTTTAGAATAAAGTTACTTTAAAGCAATGCAAAAGACTAGTGCAATTTAAGGCAATTCTGCACATTATTACCCGAGATATATTCAGATAGTTTTGCGTTTGTGTGTACAGGACTGCAACCTTTGGCACAATTTCTCAGTGCACAATAACGCCATTAAGCACAAGCTAAAACCAGAAATACACAAAACCTCAAATCTGAACTCATATTTTAACATAATAAAATAGATTAATTCGGCAGCAGACCTGAGATCCGCGTCCCTCCTTCCATAGTTTCATCTGATCCGTCGCCTTTTCTCTTTCTGCCATTATGAAACGACGCAGTTGTATCTGAGATGCTGAATCAAACACACAGATCTGCGTTCCTCTTGATCGGAACACGCACACTGAGATCTGAGTCTGACTGAAAGGTTGTTATTTATCAGGGTTTGGTAACACTCTGCTCTTTGCACTTTAACTTCCAACCTTACATGATCTCCTCTGATCCCACATTACAGAGACAGTTTAGCAGAGACGGACCACTGGTATTAAATCGAATTGGACAAATGGAACGGCCAACAGATGTAGAAAGGAAGTCCCGCCTTACAGGTAAAAGAGCCAATCGGCTTTTAGAAACAGACATCGTCTGTCAATCAACTCGAGAACGCGCAAGCGCATTAGCTGAACCAGCCTGAACCTTTGCGTTTTATTTAGCGTTATCTGAGCTAAAGAAGCACAATTTATGATATAATTGTTGTCAGATTTTACTGCGGGATTTAAATATGTTCTTTGATCGTAATCTTGACCAGCCGTTTTGGAGATTTCGGTCTTTCCCCATTCAAGTAGATAGAAGCAGTACTTCCATGCCACTTGTTTACATAGAAAATAGCTGCCCGTGAGCGGTTCAAAAATGGCCGCCGAGAGAACTGACTTGCATAACTACTTCAAAACAGTAGAAAAAAGGCATTTAGCGTGGAAGACAGTTACGAAATGGGCGTGGCTTTGCGGCCCGAACGTACCAGTTAGTTTGATGAGTCTAAAAATACAACGTCCATAATTGTACGATGGGTCTAAATTAAAGTTCCCATATTTAACCCTTTATTGTGTTTTATAATTATTGTCAATTAAATAGCTACAATTTTGTTACGCTGACGTCATTGTCATATGACAGATGTTACTTTTCTCAGCGCTGCTCAGTTTTGACCAATCACAGTCGTTGTTTCAACCGGCTAAGACCGTTTTATTTACTGATTTCATTGAGGTTGCTGTGGCGGATTTTCATTTGTATGTCTCATACACATTTTTCAAATGTATACATTTAAAAGCTTATGCCTTTTAATGTACAAATGTTTTCAGTAAGACAAAAATACGCTTAAAGGGATAGTTCACCCAAAAATGAAAATTCTCTCATTTACTCACCCTCATACCATCCCAGATGTGCATGACTTTCTGTCTTGTGAACACAAATGAAGATTTTTAGAAGAATATCTCAGCTCTGTAGGTCCATACAATGCAAGTGAATGGTGGCCAGAACTTTGAAGGTCCAAATAGCACATAAAGGCAGCATAAAAGTAATCCATACAACTCCAGTGGTTAAATCTATGTCTTCAGAAGCTATATGATAGGTGTGGGTGAGAAACAGATCAATATTTAAGTCCTTTTTTACTAGATTTTGATAGGCCTACTACATTTCATTGTCATACTTTAGTGGCAGATTTTTGTAATATGTCAATATGCAAAAGATATAGCCATAAAAAATAGGCTGGAAATGCAAGCCAATATATATATATATATATATATATATATATATATATATATATATATATATATATATATATATAACTACATTTAGATTTTGTTTAGATATACATGAGATTATATAAAAAAATAGATATACTGTACATTCAGACAAGTTTTCGTGCATCTGACAGCAAAGTCAAATCTCAACAATGAAAACATCCGTTACCGCCATATGAAACAAACCACGCAAAGCATTTTTATTTAAACAATTCACATGATTGCAATATTTTACACATTACATATGCATTGCATGCATTGTGAAGTATTTTGACTTTTTATCATCCTATAAATCTGTTAAAGTTCACCAACAACAGATGTACACTGCAAAATGAAAATATTGCTTCTATACGGGTGAATTTGGCACAGAATGAAGTTTAATGGTGTCAAGCTTAAATATTGTTAGTATTAAAAATGAATCGCAGGATTTGCAGCACTTCTTCATATGAAATGATCTCACTACTGCAAGAAGCTCAAATCTGTTATTCATTCTACAAAACGTGTTAGCTGTGGTAGTATATGATTTTGGAATGAAGGTTTTACATTCTGTCACCAAAAGGTTTAATTATTGCAGCAGTTTGAATATTTATTTATTTGTATTTATTTATTTTGCTTTTTGTTATTTTAAGATTTTCTTTCTTGCTGAAGAAAACTCAGAGAACGTGAAAGACAATTAAAATAACATAATATGTATATACATATATATTGTAATATATTTCAGTTTGATATAAATGTATGTATGCTATGCTGTGCTGGGGGTAATGCGTTACAAAGTACAAAACTACAAAGTACATCATGTAACGTTATTGTTTTATAATTGCGCTACATATATAATTTAAATTCAGTAGGATTAATTTAATAAACATATTTAACATCCAACAACATCTATTATTTTGATCAAAATGTTTGCACTCCCTTTCATTTGATTGCCACACTAACAAAGTGTGAGGATAGCAAAAAACAGTGGCTCTTTTGCAAAATACATTACTTTGAATAGATACACAAATATTACAATAAAATGTAATTTATGCCCTGGTGAAAGAATATAACATGGCATTTTGGACACATGTACCAAATCTGGTAAAGGTCGGGTTGTAGAAATGAATAAGTAAAGAGTAATGTGATTACTGTTCAGAGAAGCTAGCAGATTAATCCCATTACAATATAGAAAATGTAATCAATAATTTGTTAAAGATTACTTTTAACCTTAGTACTACTTATTAAGTAAGTACTTCCCCAACACTGAATTCATCAGTGCCTGTGGCGACATTTTTGCGAAATGATATTACATGTTTTTTTTACACATATCACGGCAGTTCCGAGATGAAATATCCACTGGGTGGCGCTAAAAGCAAGTTAAATGTTCCACAAAGAGATGTGGATTTTAAGGTTAATGCTCTATTGAGTTTTAAATCAACAAAACTGACCTCCCTACCCTACACCTTAAACCTTAAACCTAACCGATAGTGTCAGAAAAAGCAAATATGATATAAAAAACGCAACTGCTGAAGCAACAGCATCATTGTGTGGCGCTTCTATGAAGCTTTCGGCTCACGTGTCGACGCGCATGCTCTTCAGGATTTGTACCCAGGTACTTTGCATCGCATATGCAACGCTCTATCAACTGAGCTAACGTGCATTTTGTTTACTCTTGAACAAGTTAGTAAATGTAGTTGGTTATGCAAACTAGAGGTAGGCTGATATATCGGTTTTATCGATTAATGGGTGCTGATAGTTGCTTTTTGAAACTATCGGTTATCTGCAAAAATCTGTACCGATAGTTGCTGATAGTTTTGGTTTTATTATAGAAAGGATTGGTTCTACAGTATAACAGCAGCCTAAATTTCTAAATTTCATCATTGACCATTTTTATTAATTTTTTATCTTAACGTCAATGCATATTTTGATTAGATAATCAAGTGTTCTTAATTGAAGCAAGGGCATGCAAAGAAAATGGCAACTATATGGAAATGTGCCCTGTCGGCACATACAGAACATTGTATCTCCAACTTCATACCTTGTGAATAATAATAAACCTTATTCCTATTTAAACCTTACCTGGTGTAATATACATTTAGGCTATAAAAGCTTAATTTGGTTAATACTTAATTGAGAGCTTTGTAACAGGGCCAAGTCTACATCATTTCAAAATAAGAGTCCCCAGTGTGTTTCGAGCTTGTTTATAGTTAAACGTCCCGCATTATATACCAAACCTTCATTTTTTAACATTCTATAAATCGATTTTAAAAACGAATCGGCCAATTAATCGGTTATCGGCCTTTCCAACCACCTTACTTATCGGTATTGGCGAAATCCACTATCGGTCGACCTCTAATGATAACATTATAATATATCGCCTTGCGAGTCATGCACTACAGTAAAAGATCTGATGTCACTGTGTGAGGAACAGGGCGAAAAGTAAGTGTTTATGAACTGATAATCTGTAATTTTTCTCGCATTTTGTGTGAAAGTGAATAAAAGTCATTGTTGTCACAGCACCTCTAGTATTCATTTCACCAGGAAACTGCCGCGATACATACGAGCCACATAAAAATAATTTTGCGCATTGTAATGTGATTCAAGTGGTAGAATGCAAAGTTTGGTATTTCTGAATGACATTAAAGCCAATATGTTTAAATAAACAGGAAGCAATTACAAAACACCTCAATGCTGCCTGTAATACGTGATGTGGCTCAATAGTGTTACCAATAGGCTAATAAGTGTCACTACACTTGCCTGAGAAGAGGGACAGAGCATCCCAAGTCTGTTGTTAGATGTTATTTTACAATGTTTTTACGAGTACTAAACCCCCAATATCAGTAATAATAATAATAATACATGTATTTATGGCCAAACATATAATTTTTTGTTTTAATGCTTTAAATATTTAGTACAACATAATGTGGCTACAGAAATTTCTGCCTCATTTTAGACTCCACGCAAAGGCTGCAGCAGATGACCAGCCACCCTGTTATCATGTAGAAATGAATTTAACCTGGATAAGAAAAACCTGGATTTAATAGACCCTTACAGAAGCAAAAGAGACTCTGTTTACGGATCCATCTGTCCCTGTCCGCTCCCTCAGGACAGCTGGGACTAGGATTTTTCCTTCATATTCAAATGTCGTTACTGTAAGGACAGTTAGACAGTAGGCACCATGCAGACAAGATTCATAGGTCAGGGGTCAAGGGTCAGGACTTAGGTTCTCCGAAGCGGGTGCCACATTGAAACTGGTTTCCGCAGTGTGGCCAGCATCTGGTTCCAGTGTGTTATGCCCATTCCACTGGCCTCTGGTCCGATGATCACATGACCTACGTTTTCGCCACGCCCATCCTCTGTGCTCTCAGCAACCGTCACTCTCAGAGAGAGATCCTGAATAAAACACAAACAACATTGAAAATCGTGTGGTAATTATTTTATTCAGAACAGCGAATCAGATGTTAATGTCGCAGTTAAAAGTCACCTGCAGGACGATGGCTGGCACTGAGAAGATCATTGCCTCGTTGAAGATGGGGTTAGTATCATCCCTTTTTACTGAGGTCTTCTTTTTACTGATCTTCCTGCCGTCCTGGAGCAGATACACCTTGACAAATGGATCTGTGAACAGAGGTAAAAAGAAACTTCTTTATGAGAACATGTTTTTGAAGCACAACATTCCTATTGACCAATCATAGCCCTAATCTTATACCTATCCCAAATCACCTAAAATTCAAGGGCAATAATTGGTTGAATGCTGTTTCAGGACCAACAAATAATGCTAATCCAGGAACATCTACTAAGGCTGGGTAAAAATAATTAAAACAGTCCAGCTGTGGAAATGTTTGCTCTATGCGGAAACCCTCTATAATGAGAGTAAATCACTTGCACATGCGACAAAAATGTCTGTGATTAGCCACTTGTTGGTAAATGTTAAGATTTACTCACCAGTGATTGAGTATTATATTGGCTAAAAAGTTCTGGACTGAGATCTTTTCACTGCGTTTTGAGAGTAAAAGTTTGATTTGACTTGTTCCGTGAAATGTGTGTCCAAAGACGAGATCCACGCTAAACATTTTGTCATTAAATAATGTCGCTTTTAAACCATTTCTGTTCTTTACAGTCAGTTGTTGATCAAAAACTACAAAAATAGAAACACTTAATTCTAATCACACACAGCACGGATGCGCTATAGAAAATATTAGACTCCACTCTCCTTAAAGGAATATTTTTTAAATTAAATACAGTAGTTAAACACAAGGTAAGCTCAATCGACAGCATTTGTGACATAATGTTGATTACCAAAAAAAAAAAAAAAAAAAAAGTTTGACTCGTCCCCGCTTTCTTAAAAAAAAAAACAAAAAAAAAAAAAGCAAAAATCTAGGTTACAGTGAGGCACTTACAATGGAAGTGAATGGGGCCAATTTTTGGAGGGTTTAAAGATAGAAATAAGAAATTTATAATTTTATAAAAGCACTTACATTAATTCATCTGTTAAAACTCATGTATTATTTGAGCTGTAAAGTTGTTTAAATTGGGTTAAATTTAGGGTTTTAAGGTTTGTTGACTACATCGTCATGGCAACAAAGTTGTAAAATTGGCTATAACTTTACACAGAAAAGGTTAGTAAGTGATTTTATGACACTAAAATCATGTTAACATGCATATTGTTTACATCTATACTTCTGAAACTGTGAGAATTTTAACGTTTACGGATTGGCCCCATTCACTTCCATTGTAAGTGCCTCAATGTTACCCAGATTTGTACTTTTTTTTAAAGACAAGAAGGGGCAAGTGAAAATACATTTTTGGGGTAATTAATATTATGCCACAAATGCTGTCGATTGAGCTTAAATAATATTGAACACAGAATATTCCTTTAATGTGCGCTCAACCAAAAACTTCTGTAAGACGCTCAATGAACTGCTGTTATTCTTAAGGAGACAGTACCGTTTTAGCACCGTTTTTGTTCTACATGTAAATTTTTTAGCTAATTAATTTAATGATATGCCAATTAATTAATCATATATTTGCAGAGAAAGCCCCCCAAATTCTAATAATTCAATATATAATGATTAAATAATTCTAAATATGGGACCTGGGTAGCTCAACGAGTATTGACGCTGACTACCACCCCTGGAGTCACGAGTTCGAATCCAGGGTGTGCTGAGTGACTCCAGCCAGATCTCCTAAGCAACCAAATTGGCCCGGTTGCTAGGGAGGGTAGAGTCACATGGGGTAACCTCCTTGTGGTCGTGATAAGGGGTTCTCGCTCTCAATGGGGCGTGTGGTAAATTGTGCATGGATCACGGAGGGTAGCATGAGCCTTCACATGCTGTGAGTCTCCACGGTGTCATGCGCAACAAGCCACGTGATGAGATGCACGGATTGACTGTCTCAGAAGTGGAGGCAACTGAAACATGTCCTTCACCACCCGGACTGAGGTGAGTAACCGCACCACCACGAGGACCTACTAAGTAGTGGGAATTGGGCATTCCAAATTTGGAGAAAAGAGGATAAATAATAATAATAATAAAAATAATAAAATATTATAAATATAATATACAGTATATTATAAATATAATTTAAATAATTGAAATGCATTAGATCATTGTGGCAGACAAGTAAAGCATTGATAAGACAATACAAAAAGTGGCAATATATTGGCCTACATTTAACAGCAATCCCGTTTTGTAATTGAATTCATCAATCTGTTCGAGATAAATGTATTATAAGGGCTTTTCTAAGGACGCATCAATCTACACATGCATCAGACGGACACTTTTGGAGTGTTGCATCATAAACAGCGTTTTTAGGTCGCAGAATCAAGTTCAACGTAGTTTGAAACTTACATCTAAAACACATCTTGAGATCCCTGCATTCGGGACTGTGCTTTGCCAGCTATTTTTGAACGCCAGAACGTGTTCTCATCTTGTGCTGTTGCTAGTGCCAAGCCTGGGTTTGGTTTGTTCTCTGCACAGCTGCACCTTGCACATACAGCTGAAGTTTTGCTTACTGCCTCCTCCTGAAAACAATATGTACTACAAGCTTGAATTGCTCCAATGGACCTTATTAACAATTGCGCCATCTTTGATTTTTGATGGGAATTACAACAAGGCTGTGAGGGATAGACTTACAGTCTCTTTAATAGGTTGTACTGTTGTTTAAAGTGTTTTGGATCATTCCACTGATGAAACACTGAAAATAAATATATTTTATAAGAAATTTCAATTGACATAAAACTCCAGAACACACAGAACATTTTTAAAGTTATTAGGCACCAATTTAGAAGGTCCCCTGTATAATTAACAGCAATAGCTAGGAGAAAATGTATTTCATATGTATGCAAAATGGACATTATAACTGAAATATAAGTGCTTGGGCCACTTCTCTTCTCCATATACACAACATCACTGGGACCCATCATTCAGGTACATGGTTTCTCTTACCACTGCTACGCTGATGACACACAACTTTACTTGTCTTTCCAGCCCAATGGCACCACAGTGACTGATCGAATTTCAGACTGCCTGGCAGACATCTCGGCCTGGATGAAGGAGCACCACCTGCAACTCAACCCAGCCAAGAATTAACTCCTTGTCTTTCCAGCCAACCCTGCTGTTGAACACAACATCACCGTGCAGCTGGGTGCAACTACAGTTACGCCTTCCAAATCAGTCAGAAATCTTGGGGTAACCATCAACAACAGACTAAATTTCACAGACCACATCTCAAAGACCGCAAGATCATGTAGATTTACACTCTACAATATCAGGAAGATAAGACCCTTCCTCTCTGAACATGCCACACAACTGCTTGTCCAGTCACTTGTCATAACTAGAATGGACTACTGTAACGCTCTCATTGCAGGCCTCCCTGCATGTGCAATTAGACCCCTGCAAATGATCCAGAATGCAGCAGCACGTCTGGTCTTTAATGAACCAAAGAGAGCACATGTTACACCACTCCTTGTCTCTCTCCACAGGCTGCCGGTTGATGCACGTATCAAATTCAAGGCTCTGATGCTGGCACACAGAACAGTCACTGGGTCTGCTCCAGCATACCTAAAATCATTTATGCAGAGCTACATGCCCACTAGAAGCCTGCGGTCGGCTAAGGAACGTCACCTTGTTGTACCAACACAAAGAGGCACCAAAACACTTTCCCGGACTTTCAGCTTCATCGTACCACGATGGTGGAATGACCTTCCCAACTCCATCCAAAATTACTAAAAACACATCTTTTCCATGAGCACTTAACCAGTCATTTAAAAAAATAAAAAATTATTGTTGCACTTTTAATCTGTTTTGAATACTATTCTGATGCTAGTGAAAATTTGTAGTATGGCACTTTTCATACCACTGTCTCCTTAAGATGATTCGCTTTTGTTTTCCTCTTTTGTAAGTTGCTTCGGATAAAAGTGTCTGCCAAATGAATAAATGTAAATGTAGAATTGATTTCAAAATGGAATCGAATCGAGGGATTGTGAATTGGAATCGAATCAGAAAATCTGTATCAACACCCAGTCCTATCTCCTACTGTTTAAAAAAAGGACCTGAGTAAAGTCATCTGGATAGTAAAGCTCTTTGTAGGATTGTGGATTTTAATTATAATGACAGTCAGGAACCCGTTTCATTTCAGTGCTGTGGAAATGTTTTAAAAAAGACAATTCAATTGAGTCAAATCTGTCTAAACCGAGATAATCCTCAGGTCCAGCTCAGTCTCACACCTGCTGTGGTCTTTCCATTAGTCCAGACCAGGTTCTTGGCTTTGGCCACAACCACGGTGAGGCGTTCTGCAGTTGGCAAATAACTGAGAGACAACAGGATCTCACCAACAGCATCCACGGTCTAAGAAGAACCAGACAAAAGAGACAAATGTTTCTAGTAAACTTATTACAAGGGTACAAAGGGCTCTGTAGAGTATCCAGGTGTAGCATGGTACCTTGTTGATGTCCTGAAGGTAAAGCCAGGCATTAAACGGCCGAATGGAAAGATCGAGATCTGACAGTTTAAGTTCAGCGACTCCAGCACTGATGTTCCGCTCATCTGAATCGATGCCAAAGGCAGAGAACCTCAGACTGTTCTCTTCCAGATTAACAGAGTCTAACGGAACAGAGAACCGCTCATCGAACACCACAGTGAAGGCATTTCGCTGAACCTGCAGTGGAGAATGAGAGACAGCTGTTAAGAGATAACCTAATCAGCATTAGTGATATGTGCTCATTTGCTAATTTAACTCTACATGGCTATATTCTATACCTGTGTGGCTCCTAGGCTGATCTGTTGAGGGATCAGGACGACGGTGATGTAGCATCCAGGGAAGTTCTCCTCCTCCTTCTCCAGCAGGTCTTTACCCTGGTGCAGTGAGACGTGCAGAAGCGAGGACCGAGAGTCCAGCTCCAGAGTGATCTCCAGCTGCCCCACTGTGAAGTCGTGGCCGAAAGTTTGAGCGATGGAAGAGATGGAACACAGAGATTCAGAGGACATGGAACGGTTGAGGGTGCCTCCACTCGGATCCAGCTCCCGGCTCATGAGCTCCAGTGTTCCGAGGTCTCGAAGCCCATCAGGAGTGTCCAGCAACTGAAGACTCGGCTTCCGACTCGCCGTTGACGCCCTCCGCTGGTTGGAAGCTGCAACACGCTGCACAGGACAGAGTAGATGTCACAGATTAAAGAGATACTTCACCCAAAAATGAAAATTCTGTAATCATTTACTCACCCTCATGTTGTTCAAAACCCATATGACTTGCTTTAAAGTGAAATTAACTGTGCTGCATTGCAGGCAGTGTAAAAACGTCTAAACATTATCATGCATGTAATTTTCTCCCTGTGGGTTTTTATTACCTTCTGTCTGATCTCCGAGTTGGACGAGCCATATTTCTCCTGCAGGTAACGGTAGTGGAAGTTTGGGTATGGCGAGGGAGTTGGGAAAGTGCCAGACTTATATAATTTCCACAGATTCACTATAACCACACCAAACAGAACCAAAAACCCAAACACATACAAACACACTTCCCAGCCAGGAGGGTCCAGCACCACTGACACACACAAACACACACAACAAAAACAAAATTAGAAACTCGCTCTTAGAGGGAGTCAATAAATGATTGTAGGTGTATGTGTGATGTCTGCTCACCACTCAGATGATATTCTGAAATATCCTGACCCTGCACAGACATAGTGCCACCTGTTACACAAAGCACAAGTCATTCTTCACTCTTACAAAAACTTTACCATGTTTACCATAGCTTCTGCAAAGTACCATAGTAAAAGCAAAATAATATGAGCTCTGCTGATCCGCCCCTTATAAAGACATACTGTGACCGTACCAAGTTACAGCGATGGTATCAGATGGTAATACGAAGGTACTTTGATATATACCATGGTACTGAATCATAATCATATTCATGGTACTCCAAGGTCCTACAAAGAGTACTATGGTATATGTCCAAATAAAATATTGTATTATCATGGTATCATATCCAAAACCCATGATATTACCATGGTACATATAAAAATACATGATATTACCATGGTACTTATGCAAATACATGACATTACCAAGGTACACGTAAAAACAAAAATATGGTATTATCATGGTACATGTCTAACAAATATGGTATTACAATGGTACATGTTCAAAAACCATGGTATTACTATGGTACATTTAAAAACGTTTTTACCATTGTACCAGTGAAAACATGATACATGTCAAAAACATGGTTTTAACATGGAATATGTAAATAAAATAAAATAAAAAAAAACATTGCATGCCACAAAACATGGTACTATCATGGTACATGCCAAAAAACATGGTACTTCTGTGGTACATGTTATAAAAGCATGGTATTATCATGGTACATGTAAAAACATGGTATTAGCGTGGTGCACATCCATTAAACATAGTATGACCATTGTGCATGTCTAAAACATGGTATTATCATGGTGCATGTAAAAAACATGGTATTAACCATTGTGCAAGTGAACAACATTGTTTTATCATGATACATGTCAAACACTTGGTATTAACATGGTAAATGTAAAGAAAACATAGTATTACCATTGTACGTCAAAAAACATGATATTAACATGGTGCATACTCAAAAACATGATGTATGTGCAATGATGCATGTCCAAAAAACTATTTTATTACCATGGTATCATATATAAAAAAAAAAAATGGAATTACTATGGTACATGTAAAAAACATGGTATTACCAAGGTAAATGTAAAAAAACAAACACTGAATGACCATACCTAAAAAACATGGTATTATCATGATGCATGTCCAAAAACATGGTATTATCATAGTACATGTCAAAAAACATGGTATTATAATAGTGCATGTAAAAAACATGGTATTACCATTGTGCAAGTGGAAAACATGGTATTACCATGGTACATGTCAAAAAACATGGTATTATAATGGTGCATAGCCAAAAAACATAGTATTACCATTGTACATGTCAAAAAACATGATGTTATCATGGTGCATACTCAAAAACATGGTATTACAATGATGCATGTCCAAAAAACAATTATATTACCATAGTATCATATACAAAAAACATGGTATTATCAAGGTGCATGCGCAAAAACATGGTATTACCATTGTACAAGCAAAACAGTCTTATCATGACATGTTTAAAAGTAAAAAACTCGAGTTAAAACAAAGTCTTATCATGACACGTGTCACAAACATTACCATGGTACATTAAAAAAATAAAAATAAAATGGTATTATCATTGTGCATGCCCAAAAACATGGTACTACTGTAGTATACATTCAAAAAACAAGGTATAACCATGGTGCAAATATAAAAAAACATGGTATTGTCATGGTACATGTTTAGAAAACATGTTACTGCTATTCTACATGTTCAAAATACACGGTGTTACCATGTTATGTGTAAAATAAAACATTAGCGTGTTCCTTTTTTGTAAGTGGAATACGAATACTTCACAATCTTTCTGTTCATTTAATTTCATGTCTGACAGTACTGGGTAATATGAAGTTACCACAGCTGTATTACTAACTGAGGAAATACAGTTACCATGCTACATTTTTGTGAGGGTACTAGAGCATCAACAATCTGATCTTTCAAAAAGAGAGAGAATTCATTTCAGACAGGAAGTATCATGTTTGGTCTAAAAGTAGAAAGAAAGTGAGAGGTGTGTAGGTCATCAAAGACTTGTGGATAATCAGATGAGAAAAGCAGCGGGAACTAAGAAGATAGTTCTGTGGAGAATATGACAGTGGCCAATTAAAGCATCTCAAACCAGAGGGCTAGTAGCAGCACGCACATATAACCTAGATTCAGGGCAAAACACAGTTACATCTTCGTCAGATTTCAAGTGTGTGTGTGTGTATTTAATGAACATGTGTTGAAGTTGCACTGTCAGTAACATCAATGGCTCTATAGAATATTGTGTGTGTAACAGCCCACGCTGCCTGTAATGACTATAGGCGCACAGATGGACACGGACACACACACACACACACACACACACACACAGAGCTTGGAACACAGAACATTGTGATACTGTCTGGGCGATGAAGCATCTATCCAAAAATAATTTCCCAAAGGGCACATTCACTTGTGAGGTATAAACTTTAATTTCATTGACAAACACTGAATCGTGAAGCAGAAATCCCAAGCTTTGTTCCTTCTGTTTGCTTTGGTTTCTTTCTTTTTGGGTGGTGTAGAAAAGTGATGACAGATTCTTTTGCCTTTTACTGGATGCCATTAGTGAAATAAGATTGCAGGCTGCATAGATGGTAAAGTCTTTATCTTATTAAGCAAAAGGTCCAGATTTAAAGGGACAGTTCACAAAAAAAAGTTAAAAAAAATAAATAAATATATATATATATATATGCTAATTCTTGATGTCAGTAATTAATAATACAAATACAAAAATAATAAAACTAAAATTCAATAATACAAAATAATACACAGTACAAAAAAGTAATACATAAAATGTTAATTTGATATTTCAAATATTAAACAATTTTTTATATCTGTAACTACATTTACACTAGAAGCATTTCACAAGGATCAGTCATTCACTCCTGTTTAAAATGCAACTAGAGATCTCTAGCGATAATTACATTGTTAGAAGTGCAAATGTCCATTCCTGACATCAACAACTGAATTACATTACAATTTAATTTGCTAATTTTTGTTATTAGGTTTTTACTAGTAGCAATGTTAATCTCAGATATCTATAATGTTATTGAAACTAATAAAAAAAAAAAGCATTTTAAGATTTCTTTAATTACTCTAATTTATTGATATCTGAAATCCATTTCCAGATATCTGACATACAAAATCTAACATGCTAAAATAAATTTACAGATACCAAAAATGAGCATTTTACTAGTTGAAATTCAATTGCTGACATCAGGAATGGACATCTGCACTATTAACCCTTAAATGCATGGTCATTTTTCCAAACACTCTTACATATCCGGGTCTTTAGAGACCTGGCACTTATATTTATCAAAAATGGATGTACAAAATGCCCAGATAGTGTAAAATTGTACAAATATTTTCAAGAAAAATAACATATTTTGATGTTTTATTTTTCATAAATTAAAGAGATAATGCAATAAATCAGGACAAATCAAGAACAGGGTTAATTACTTTCACACTGAAATTTCATGAGATGCAACTGGCTGTCAAACACATTTTGAGCTACACATAACACATAATCTACACATGTGTAATGTATGTGTAACTTATGTGTAGCTTATGTGTATTTTCTCAGGCACTTGTTGAGTCTAAATAGATGCACAACTTACATAATTTCAGTAGTGCAGTTGTGGCCAAAAATATTGGCACCCTTAGTAAATATGAGCAAAGAAGGCTGTAAAAAAAAATCTGCATTGTTTATCCTTTTGATCTTTCATTTTTTTTTAAATCACAAAAATCTAATCTTTAAAGTAAAACAATTGAAACAGGGGAAATATCTCATTATTAAATAATTAAAAAAATAATTCTCCAAAATGCATTATTCATTATATACCCTTTTATTCAATACTTTGTGCAACCTCCCTTTGCCAAGATAACAGCTCTGAGTGTTCTCTTATAATGCCTCATGAGGTTTGAGAACACATGGCAAGGGATCTGAGACCATTCGTCCATACAGAATCTCTACAGATCCTTCAAATTCAGAGGTCCATGTTGGTGGACTCTCCTCTTCAGTTCACCCCACAGGTTTTCTATGGGGTTCAGGTCAGAGGACTGGGATGGCCATGGCAGAACCTTGATTTTATGGTCAGTGAACCATTTTTGTGTTAATTTTGATGTGTGTTTTGGATCATTGTCCTGCTGGAAGATCCAACCAGAGCCCATTTTAAGCTTTCTGGCAGAGGCAGCCAGGTTTTTATTTTTTATCTGTTGGTATTTGATAGAGTCCATGATGCCATGTATCTGAACAAGATGTCCAGGACCTCTGGCATAGAAACAGCCCCATAACATTAAAGATCCAACACCATATTTAACCGCAGGCATTGGGTACTTCTTCATCTCTGTGTGCGCCAAAACCATCTCTGGTGCTTTTTGTTTCATCTGACCATAGAACCCGGCCCCATTTGAAGTTCCAGCAGTGTCTGGCAAACTGAAGATGCTTGAGTTTGTTGTTGGATGAGGGCAGAGGCTTTTTTCTTGAAACCCTCCCAAACAACTTGTGGTGATGTAGGTGATGTCTGATATTTTTTTTAGACTTTCTGACCACAAGACCCAGCTAATTTCTGCAATTCTCCAGCTGTGATCCTTGGAGATTCTTTGGCCACTTGAACCATCCTCCTCACTGTGCTTGGAGACAATACAGACACACGTCCTTTTCCAGGCCAATTCTTAACGTCTCCAGTTGATTGGAACATCTTAATTATTGCCCTGATGGTGGAAATGGGTATTTTCAATGCTTTGGCTATTTTCTTACAGCCACTTCCCATTTTATGAAGCTCAACAAGCTTTTGCCGCACATCAGAACTTTATTCTTTAGTCTAACCCATTGTGATGGATGACTGAGGGAATTTGGCTTGTGTATTACCTCATATTTATACCCCTCTGAAACCGGAAGTCATGGCTGGACAATTTCATGTTCCTTGACACCCAGGTGTACTAAAAAAAATTAAAATATGAATGGGAATATACATCAGATATATTTTACTCGGGGTGCCAATAATTGTGGCCAATGTGTTTTGGAGAAACATATTTATTTAATGATGAGATATTTCCCCTCTTTCAATTGATTTACTTCAAATAAAGGTTCGATTTTTGTGAATATTTTGAATACAAAATCAAAAGGACACTTTTACTTTTGCTTTCAGCCGGGTTTGGAACAATATCAGGGTGAGTAAATGATGACAAAGTTATGAGTTTCTTTAAAAATCTTTCTTACAGACCTAAACGTATAGATTCTAACCCAAAACCTCAGAAAACATCCAGAAAAAATGCATCAAAATTGAGTCTAGCCTAGATCAAAGGTTGAGATTTTCTTCTGAAACCTTCTCAACTGACACGGACTGATTTTACAGGAGCCCATAACCAAACACAAGATTATTTGAAAGCATCCCGAGCTCTAAAAACTAAATCATGAAAACTAATCAAGATGCTTTAAACGATCCTGTCGCACTCATAATTTACACATGATTATCATTCGCCGGACAGCACTGCAATCACTGTGGATGAAATAGTAGCTGTTCTACCATAGCGGTGATCAGAAACGTGCTGCGGACGGATGGATGGCGGGGGTGAAGTGTGCTCTGTCAGCTAGTCTCCATGCAGGAGTGAAGGAAGCAAACGCTAATAAATCAACTGCGCTTTTAATCTCCAGAATGACTCATAATAACACTTTCACTGAAACACAAGCAGCAAACTAGAGAGTGAGAGAGAACATTCTCTGGCAGAAAGACCCTCAGTACTTGTGGAAGTGTTTTGGGTATGTAGTTTCACATAACATACACACAACAGATTCACAACAGAGACTAGCCGCACAAATCCCCCAAAAGAACACAACACACTTAACAGACTCAAGACAGCACTAGTAACAAACACACAGCAGAGAACACAAATAACAGACATACAGTAACAGAGCACGGAACACAACAGACACACAATCGGGTACAACAAATTAAACAAAAAACACAACACGCAACAGACACACAACAGAGAACATAATAAACATACGCTGAGAAAAACACACGACAGACACAACAGAACAACACACACACAAAAGACAACAACACACATACAACAGACACAAAATGGAGCACAACATACAACACAGAACTACACAGAAAACTACACACATAACAGACACAATACAACAATATAATATACACAAAAGATACACACATCAGATTCAGAACACAACACACAAAGCAGACACACAAACCACAGCACACATACAACAGGCACAAAGTAAAGCACAACATACACAACTGTGAATTACACAAAATAATACACACATAACAGATATAAAAGACACACAACAAACACAAACAGAGGACAACACACAACAAACACACAAAAGAGCGCAACAGACATACAAAATCATAAACACACTGAGAAAAACACAAAATAGACACAATAGAACAACAACAGAATCACACCAGAATACAACATAAACAATGGACACACACATCAGATTCAGAACCTAACACACATACACATCAGATTCAGAACACAACACACACACACACCCACACACATCAGATTCAGAACACAACACACACACACACCCACACACATCAGATTCAGAACACAACACACATACACACACACATCAGATTCAGTACACAACACACACACACACACACATCAGATTCAGAACACAACACACACACATCAGATTCAGTACACAACACACACAACACACACACACACACATCAGATTCAGAACACAACACACACACATCAGATTCAGAACACAACACACAAAGCAGACACACAACACACACACACATCAGATTCAGAACACAACACGCACACACACACACACATCAGATTCAGAACACAACACACACACACATCAGATTCAGAACACAACACATACACACAAACACACATCAGATTCAGAACACAACACACACAAAACACACACACAACACACAAAGCAGACACACAACACACACACACATCAGATTCAGAACACAACACGCACACACACACACACATCGGATTCAGAACCCAACACACACACACACACATCAGATTCAGAACACAACACACACACACATCAGATTCAGAACACAACACATACACACACACACACATCAGATTCAGAACACAACACACACAAAACACACACACAACACACAAAGCAGACACACAACACACACACACATCAGATTCAGAACACAACACACACACACACACACACACACACATCAGATTCAGAACACAACACACACACACACACACATCAGATTCAGAACACAACACACACAACACACACACACACATCAGATTCAGAACACAATACACAAAGCAGACACACAACACACACATCAGATTCAGAACACAACACACACACACACACACACCCACACGCATCAGATTCAGAACACAACACAACACACACACACACATGCACACATCAGATTCAGAACACAACACACACACACATCAGATTCAGAACCCACACACACACACAACACACACACACACACATCAGATTCAGAACACAACACAACACACACACACATGCACACATCAGATTCAGAACACAACACACACAACACACATCAGATTCAGAACACGACACAACACACACACACACACATGCACACATCAGATTCAGAACACAACACACACACACATCAGATTCAGAACACACACACACACACACACACAACACACACACACATCAGATTCAGAACACAACACACACACACACACACCCCCACACGCATCAGATTCAGAACACAACACACAAACACACATCAGATTCAGAACACACACACACATGCACACATCAGATTCAGAACACAACACACACACATCAGATTCAGAACACACACACACACACACACATCAGATTCAGAACACAACACACACACACACATCAGATTCAGAACACAACACACACACACACACATCAGATTCAGAACACAACACACACACACACACACACACACACACATCAGATTCAGAACACAACACACACACATCAGATTCAGAACACAACACACACACACACACACACATCAGATTCAGAACACAACACAACACACACACACACACACACACTCTCTCTCTCTCTCTCTCCCTCTCTTTTGGGCTGTTTTGTAGGGGGTGTAGTGTGTTTTATGTGACCTTTGGGTGTTAAATTAATGCCCCCCAATCAGAAGGGCTCGATCAAGGTGACCATGACAACCACCCCGAGCCGCGGGCACGCGCACTGCATCAGCACGTGAACGGGCTTGAACTTCAGTTCCACAGCGAACCGAAACAGCCATAAAAAACAATATAACAATAATTCACAATAACTGCAATACACACGTTGTAATTAATAACGAGTCAACATTAAGCGAAATCAATTAATTGAGGCACGTAAATACACGCGATTATACGTCTAAATACTAAATTATTATAATATTACGACTTAAACTCGCGACATATATTCAGCATATGTACACAGAATATGAACGATCAGATATTATCATAAGTGTTTTATCTGATCTTACCTTCAGGAGTCTCTGTTTCCTCCTCTCGAGCTCATGCAGACTTTCATCCATCAATTAACATGCATTAAAGCATCGGATGCACGTGCATAATCTGATCAGATCTAATGTTTGTGTGTCTGGTGTTTTCAGATCAGATCAGATGTGTGTTAAGATTAGATCAGAAGTGCGTGTTTTCCTCTGCGCATGATGAAGATCTGAATGCTGGAGTCCCACCCCTGCAATGCAACTTCAGCATCGACACTCACACACACACACACACACACACACACACGCACACGCACACTTTCAGAATCCACAATTATATCTAATTAAATAAGTGATGTAAAATAGTGCGCGTTTTCAGATTTAACAATTATTTCACCAAAATTATTACTGTAATTATAACTGTTAATAATCAATAATAAAATTATCAATTTTTTAAATTAATTTACAAAATTAGGGGTTCAAGCGCTTAGCGCTGAAACCCTATTGTAATTGTTAAGATTATTATTATTATTCCGCCATAAAACTGATCGGGCAGAGCAAGCCGTAAAGTATAGAGACTTGAAACTTGGTCAGATGGTAGTAGTATTGCTCGCTACACAGAAACACGGACTCAGCCAAATCGGTCAATAGGGGGCGCTACAGCGATTAAAAACGCGAAACTGCTCATAACTCCTAGACCGTTTGTCGTAGTGCTTTACACCATTGGAATCCTTGGCTCAAATCAAACAAAACGTATATCTCCGATTTCATTTCCGCCTATACAAATTTTCCGCCATCTTGGATTTTTCATAAAACCCACTTTGGCAAACTAGTCCTTGGTTTTTCGTCCGATCGGGACCAAACCAGTGCCAAACGATTCTATGGAGTCTCACTATCAAAATTTATCAAAAAAAGTTTGAACTTTGGACTGGAGCTAGCTATGGTATGCGAAAACATCGGAAGTAGGAGTGGCCAATTTTACGTAAATGGCTATAACTCTTGAAGGAAATTAGATATCTTTACCAAACTTGGCATGCTTATGTAAGAGGTCTATCTTTGGTTTCCCAGAAAAGTTGGCGCGGTTTTGCCACATGGTGGCACTATAATACAAAAAAAAAAAACAACAACATGAAATTGGCTGTAACCGTGAAACCGTTAATCCCATTGACTTCAAAATTTGCATACATTGTCTTTTTCTCAGCTGCCATTATTGTTTATATGGACATTCACGTATGTTGAAAAACATGGCCGCCATCGGTCAATCAAATTTCAGCAGCTATTACACAAGGTTAACAATGACCTATGCTAAGTTACATCCCGTTATCTCGCACTTGAACTCGGTATGGACTAAAGTGTCCAGAGTGTTTAATTCTGATTTTTTTTATATGTTGCCTCGAGCATATGGCTGAACCCTAAACTATGCATCAACAAGTCCCCTTTTTGCTGGTCAGAGTGGATTGGGAGGGGGGTTACTACACTCGGTGACCTGGATGAGAATGGAGTGTTGAGATCCTTTCAAAATTTGGTTCAACATTTGGGATTCCTAGATCTCAGTTCTATAAGTATTTACAGCTGCGCCACCTGCTCTGTACTGTTTTTGGGAGTGGTTTACACCCTCCTAAAGCGGCAGACACTCTGGGAGAGGTGATTACTGCTTTTGGAAAAGGTCATGAGGCATCGGTGTATTACTCCCTGCTGATTCAGAGTCTGGGAGAAGGAACTTCAACTTCTCTTAAGAGATTATAGGAGAAAGATCTAAATTTGGTATTGGAGGAGGGAGAGTGGGCTGGGATTCTAAAAAATGTCAAATCTGCATCCAGAGACGCAAGAGTTCGCCTCATGCAATTTAAGATTTTACATAGAGTCTACTGGACCCCCTCTAGATTGCATAGGCTTGGTCTTAAAGATACCCACCTGCTGGCGATGTCAATTAGAAGATGGAGACACAACCCATGTCTTTTGGGGATGTGATAAGATGCAGGAATTTTGGATGAGGATTCAGAGTTTTATGTGCGAGGTTTTGGCCTTTCAAATTTTATTTTGCCCCAGACTCTGTATCTTGGGAGATGGGGCAGTCATTAATTTGGAGAATAAGCACATGAAAGACTGGGTCCTATCTAGTGTTATGATGGAAGTCGGCTGGAGCGCCCCCTTTTCAGGAGTGGTGTTCAGAGATGGCAGAAGACTGGGGAGTCTGGACATGTTTGCGAAGAAGTGGGGCAGATATCTGTCTTTTTTGGAGGGCTCTTGAGGAGGGACAGTGGAGAGAGAGGTGTAGGGTTTTATGTGTGTGATTGTTTTATTTTATTTATTACAAAATGTTTTATGAGTTACATTTTGGCCTGTTCTCACCCAAAACCAGCTGGATCGCTTCAGAAGACATTGATTAAACCACTGGAGTCATATGGATTACTTATACTGACTTCATCTGCTTTTTGGAGCTACAGAGGTTTGATCACCATTCACTTGCATTGTATGGACCTACAGAGCTGAAATATAGAAAATCATATTTGGGATGGCATGTGGGTGAGTGAATGAGGGAATTTTCATTTTTGGGTGAACTGTCCCTTTAAGTCAGATTTTATGGTGGAAAATGTAGCATTTTAACCTCTCTTGTATGCAGCTCTGTTTTCAAAGTAATTTCTCTGTAGTGTCTTTGAAAGGGTTCTGATGCGATTTCTGACGCCCTCGAGTGGCCATAAATGAAAACAACATCTTTATCCTGTCCAGTATCAACAATCATTTGTAGGAATGTAAGACATTTAACTTAATCATTTAATAGAAAATGCTGGTGCGAATGTCCATTTATATGACATAAATATGACACTTAAGAGATTTTAAAATGCCTCACTAAATAAGCTTCTGTTATTCTAATCAATAAATCAGAATACCACAATACACACAATGTCCCCATGCAAACAAATATTTATTTACAGGTTGCCAAACACCATGTAAGCAGCAATATTCAAAGGAGTGATGCCAGTTAAAATAGTGTTGCTGTTAAATTAAAGAAAAAAATGCAGAAAATCCCTAAATGCATCAAAACGCTTGATTTTAGTGTACAAACGAAAAAAATCTGTATCAGAGCCATAAGATCAGTGTTAACAGAGTTCTTATAAAAACAGAAAATCATTCATTTATAAACGGACAGTTAAATAAAGGGGGGAAAAGGTCAAGAGAACAGGGTAAAATGCAGAGCTAAAATATTTACAATTCTGCTACAAATTCATGATTATTTACATTCAATATCGCCAATCGTCTTCATTGATGTAGGCCAAAGGTTCGACCGAGCCGGTTTGCTCCACCAGCATTCAGCGTGTGACGGTGGAGTTCAAAACTCCAGTCTTGATGTTGGATTTAGAGGCACATGAGAGCTCCCGCTGCATAAGAAAAAAACAATTTAAAATCAAACTAATGTCGTATTTACATGATTTTTACAAGCCACAATTTTTTGTCTAAATAGTTGCAGGGTTCATATTTGTCTTGAATTGGTTTAAAGGAATATTCAGGGTTTAATACAAGTTACGCTCAATCGAAAGCATGTGTGTCATGTTGATTACCACAAAAAATAATTTAGACTCGTCCCTGCTTTTCATTTAAAAATGCAAAAACTGAAGTTACAATGAGACACTTACTACTGAAGTGAAAGGGGCCAATTTTTGGAGGGTTTAAAAGGCACAAATGTGAAGCTTATAATTTTCTAAAAGCACTTGGATGATTCTTCTGTTAAAACTCATGTATTATTTGAACTGTAAAGTCATTTTAGGGTTTATGACGTTACGTCATCATGGCAACAAATTTGTAAAATTGGCTATAACTTTACACAGAAAATGTTAGCAAGCGATTTTTTTTCCACACTAAATCATATTAACACACATATTGATATACTTCTGAAACAGTGAGTATTATAACGTTTACTGATTGTCCCCATTCACCTCCAGTATAAGTGCCTCCCTGTAACCTTGATTTTTGAAAAGGAGGGAAGAGTTAAAATTATTTTTTTGTGGTTATCAACATTATGCCACAAATGCTGTCCATTGAGCTAAACTTGTGTTGCACCCGGAATATTCCTTTAATTAAAGAAATATATGTAAATGTATAAGTACGGAGCCCCTTGAAGGACAGAGCGGGAATTTGTTTTCTGAAATAGTTTAGTGTCCCATTTAGTATGTAACCATATTTTAACCATCATATTCGTAGTGAAACCATAGTGATGATGATGATACAGGAAAATAAAAACTATGCTAATAAAAATCATAATTTTGTGGTTATTATGATTTTACTGGTAATATTGTTGACTGTTGTAACCATACAGTAGTTTTTGGCAGAAATCATGGTTTTACTATAATAATATTGTAGTAACTATGAAAAGTTTAAGTAACCATGTTTTTAACCATGGTTTTAATACAGTATACTTTATCCATATAATAGCCATAGTTTTACTATAGATTAACATTGGTAATTCTTGTGGTTACTGTGTTTTTAAACCATAACTACAAAATTATGATTTTTATTAACAGTTTTCATTTTCCTGTATTATAACCAGTTTCACTATGAATATCAAGGTTAATATATAGTTACTGTAGCAAAACAATGGTAAATTTATTGCGAGGGCACGCAATGCAAACCTTATTGCGAGGGGATCGCAAAAACTTATTGCGAGGGATCGCAAAACTATTCGAAGGAATGCCAAACTTATTGCGAGGGAACGCAAAACTATTGCGAGGGATCGCAAAACTTATTGCGAAGAATTCCCGCCCTTTCCTCTATAGGGCTCCGTAGTAAAGTGATTAAATAAAAAGTTATTTACATTTTAAGGATGACATTCTGAACTCAAATCCTGTAACCAATAAATCAACATTCTGTTCCTGACCAAAACTGACAGAAAAGATGTACTAAGATGAACTTTTTGTTAAACAGCAAAATGAATTTTAGCTGTGGAGCGGCTATCAAGCTCACAGTAAAACATCACTTCCTGTCCAATGTCTAACTCAAGAAGCAAGTGCTGTTAGAAGCTGAAAACACACAGACCCTCCATTAGCCAGGTTTAAGACATAGAGGAGTGTTTGAGTTAGTGAACGGTCTTTAGAGTTACAGACCTGGATACTGCAGTGCATTCTGAATCCTACAACAGAAGGCAAAATTAGCACACAAGGCCAGTCTATCAATCAGTCTATCTGCTGCATCGGTGTCTAGACTGTGAGCTGCAGGTCAGTGAAGATTGATGATGATGAAGAGGAAGAACTTACCGCAAACTCAGAGTAGGAGGAGGCCACAGACGTGATGGAGTAGTTTCTATTAGGGCTGGCGGTCATAGTGCGCAACGTTCCGCTCAGATGAGAAATATTCTCTTTATTTCTCTCCAGACCGCGAGGAGTCCGGCCACGAGCGGGTGTTCGCACAGCCAACTAGCAGAGGAGCAATTTACAATTATATTTATAACAAAAGTAATCATGTAAAATAATAACGTGACATATCCAGTGTTTGATTGAACATGGCTCACCTTGCTAGTGGAAAGGGGCGGTCTCATAGCAGGGGAGGGGCATGTGGAGCGGAGTGTCGTGTTGGGGGTGGAGCACATACTAGAGGTGGAGTTCAGCTACAGAAACATAGAAGAACTTATAAATAAGCTATTGTTCACACACGGAAAACCAAAGTATATTTTAGCTTTAAAGGTAGACCAATAACAACCGTGCCGATTTTTGATATAAACAATAACAATAGCTGTGTCCCATACGGACTATACACTATGCACTCAGCCATGTAGTGTATGAATTTTCAAAGTGTAGTATCGTCCTAAATGGACCACTTAATGGCTTTTTACTACATGGAAGCATTCACCGTTTAACAGCTGACAGACGGCACGTTTCAAACGCATACGATGTGTTGCCGCTAGCTTAAGCGCGCTAGCCAACCTCAGTTCAACACTTGTATCTCAAACAACGCACATTTTCACACAGCGTGGGGTGATGGTAAAGCATTCAAATTACATTTGTAAGGTGATGTCTTCACTGAAGTTTCACTAGTTGATACATTCTCCATTATTTACAATTGTTTTGTCAGAACAGCATCGCAGCCAAGTAACTCCATCCCTTCTGCTGCGTACGGCAAACCGCGAGCGCTGAGTGTGTGAAGTGTCCAACATTCTACACTCCATTTTGATGGTAAAGACGTGACTCATCCGGGTACTCATAGTACACTTCCGTTGCAAAAAATTAAGAAGAATAGTGCAGAAGTGTGCAGTTTGGGACGCACCTCATGTTTGCTAAGTTCTAGCTCCCCCTTGTGTTCCAAAATGCACTGATCAGCCACAACATTGAAACCACCTGTCTAATATTGTGTAGGTCTCCCTCGTGCCGCCAAAACAGCACCAACCCGCTTCTCAGAATAGCATGAGATGATATTCTTTTCAGCACAATTGTACAGGGCAGTTCCATCTTGTGCCAGACAGGCTGGTTTGAGTATTTCTGTAACTGCTGATCTCCTGGGATTTTCACGCACAACAGTCTCTAGAGTTTACTCAGAATAGTGCCAAAAACAAAAAACAAAATCATCCAGTGAGCGGCAGTTCTGTGGACAGAAACGCCTTGTTGATGAGAGAGATCAACAGAGAATGGCCAGACTGGTTCGAACTGACAAAGTTTATGGTAACTCAGATAACCACTCTGTACAATTGTGGTGAGAAGTATATCATCTCAGAATGCTATTCTGAGATGCGGGTTGGCACCGTTTTGGCGGCACGAGGGGGATCTACACAATATTAGGCAGGTGGTTTTAATGTTGTGGCTGATCTGTGTATACTGATTACATTTAACAATGAATTTTGAGTAAATAGTGTAAAATAAAATAATTTTTTGTACGCCTCATTTTGTCCTCATTAATGTTAAAATGAAACAGCTTCCAAAACCCATTTTACTTTCATAACATTACACATTTCGCAGTGAAAGAACATTTGTTGAGAAAAAAAAAAAAAGGTGGCGATACTTGATTTTATACTTTGGGAATTGAGTGGTTTGTGAAAAATGGGCATTACATCCCAGAGTGTTTAGGGGGAGGTTGAAAAATAAGAGGGCTTGGTGACGTAAGCCGAAAAGTAAAGTTGTTTCAGAGGCGGAGCGAGTTGTTACATTTTGACGAAAGATTACGAAGACATTTTTTCCTTTTGAAATAAACATACAGAGTATAAAACGTACACAATCAAACCAGGAACGTGTTAAGAAAGTCCTTTTTAATTTCACACTGACTTAAAATTGTATTATCCTAGGTATTAATTGCAAAATCTACTGATGGTCTTGTCAATGCAATATGCAAATTGTCCAGGGATGTAAATGAAAGACATTTTCATAATCGATTGTCATGGAAATTAACAATCAATTAACCGTTAATACTGAAAAACACACGTGGAGGACTCCAAATAATATGTGCATGTAGCCTACTGTTTAAATAAAATTTAAATACACAAGAAATTCAAGTATCTGCATTTTCCTCTTAAAATATTTGTAATTCAGTGTATTTTAATGCATTTAGGCTATGTTTAGTAAGATTTTGTGAATTGTTTAATTACTGCTAATGAATTACTGTTAATAATAACAACTTGTATAGAAGATACATTTCTGAGTTCATTAAAACTTCACATTGTGGATCTCGGGATATTTCGGACCTTTGGACTTTTTTATTTGACATTAATGTAAATCATAACATGCTGCGTAAACACAGTACATAACATACTGCTTCTCTCTGGTGATGGGGAGGTAAATTCAACTCTGTGCTTTCCCTGCGATCGCTGATGTAATTGAAGGTTGGTATGAAACAAGAATTCCGGCGGATCAACAATGCTTGTTGTCATGTACACACTATCACAGTGTATGCAGAGAACACAATGTTCATTGCTGGCATGATTACTGAAGCTTTTGTTCTGAAATGGATTAATCGATGATCGATAAGCTTACTCAATCAAATTGTCATTAGCGATTCATTAATTATCGATTAAACATTTAACATCCCTTTCAAATAATTTAAAGTAAAAATAATTGACAATTTAATTATTTTTTTTTTTTTTTTTGCCATCATTAAATTATACTGTATTACATCATATATTTATATCGCCATTATATCTGCCACCGACCATGGCCTATGAGAAAACCATATTGGTCGACCAATAATACACGTATGCTAACGCATTAAGTACCTTGCGCATTTTGCCTGGTGTCGGAGTTGCTGCGAGTCTTCTCTTGGTGGGAGTTCTGATAACGGTGCCGTACAGCAAATCTTCCTCGGTCTGTTTTATTTTCTTCATTTGCTGCACAGTACAAAAGCAAACATGTCAACAAATCAATATGCTGAACGCATTTTTACTAGCTGAGGGACAAGTAAAATTTATTACAGATTATCATGTCACATATGGTTTCTCTGTGATCTTAAATTGTATTTAACTTGGAAATTTACTTAATAATGAATAATGGAGATAAAAATGGACAATGTCTGAAAAACTCGAGGAAATTAGCAATTCAGAACTGTTCATACCCGTTCCTGCTTCTCTCTCTCTTTCTCTATACGGTGTTGATTCCACTGGTCTTCGACATACTGCATGAACAGCTGTCCGTTAATGCGGAACTCTTTACCGTGCACCGCTTCCCATTGGTCAATCTGAGCCTTCAGACTCTTCTCCAGCTGACCAATCAAACAAAATAAAGACCAACAAATTAGCATACAAGCCTTTCCATTCAACAACACATCAGGTTTTGAAGCTCGGATCAAACCTTCGGCAGACTCTTCTGCAGGTCCCCTCTCTGTTTCTCCTCTTTCAACAGGTTTCCTCCTCTGTTGTTAAAGCGAGATGGGTCTGTGGCTTTTTTCTGATGAAATAGAGTGGTAAAAGTCATCATCTGAATACTGCTTTGAATTTGACAACTTAAACATTTATTTTGGATCCTCCCTGTGATTTCTCACCTCTAGCTCCTGATACAGAGTCCAGTTGCTGCTCCAGGTTAAAACGGCATCGTACAGCTCACCGTGTTCCCTATAATCCTGTTTCAAACGTTCCAATTCCAGCTCATGTTCATGCAACACCTCCTCGTCCAGATCATCTAAAAAGCACAAAACAACTAATTCAAAAATCAAGCAATCATTGTGTAGCTTCTATACTTTTAAAGTCTATGCATGAATCCCAATTCATATCCTTCCTATATAATATGCATTAGAAATTGTGCAACCCAAATTATAAAACGTAAAAATAAAAATAAATAAAAAAAAGTGATCTAAAGGTTTCCGGATGGTGTACTACTAGTGATTAATTTTTCTAAGTATGCATCCACAAACAGGTAATTTTTCCCACCCTTTTAGACCAATTAATTTCCATGAATTTTTCAGTGATTTGTGATTGCTAGATATAGATTTTAACATTTATTTTATAGTGATTGCACTCATAAAGAGCCATTTCTAGCTGATGAAATATTGTAGAGCTGAATATAACTACAAAAAAAATAAATAAAAAAAAAATTATATATATATATATATATATATATATATATATATATATATATATATATATATATATATATATTTTTTTTTTTTTTATTCACTATAAAAATTCTCATTACTTTTTCATGGCTAAGATTTTATTAATTATTTTTAATAATATATCTCTACAATTAGGTTCCAATAGTTGACAACATTAGTAACCATGAACTAACAATGAACAATACTTTTACAGCATTTATTAATCTTGTTTCATGTTAATTTCAAAAGATTAATACATTTTTAAAATCAAAAGTTGTAAATGTTAACATTAATGCAATATTCACTAACAATGAACAATTGTATTTTTATTAACTAGCATTAAAGAAAAAATAAATGCTGTAAAAAATATATTGTTCATTGTTAGTTCATGATACCTAATGCATTAAGTAATGTTAACGAATGGAACCTTATTTTAAAGTGTTACCAATTATATTGAATTTTCCTGACCTGGTTAGCAGAATTAAAAAAATTCCCTGATACTTCAAGGTTTTCCACAAACGTGGATCATCTTTCTACATACTCAAAAGTATAATCACCAGCACAGAACATGCTTTTTATACTTATTATACAAATGGGATTCAGACACTTTTTTTGTATTTTTAAGTAGGGATGCACCGATACCACTTTTTCTCTTCAAATCTGATATCGGAAATATCAGTATCGGCCGATACCGATACCAGTGTTGTTTTTTTGCATAATCAGTTTAGAATATCTTTACATTATTGTGTGGAACTAATTGGGAGTACGCTTTAATATGTAAAGAAACACAAACCTCTAACTACACATTATTTCAATATAAATGTATAGCTTATTAAGAAACACTTTATTATTAACTAGTATACTGGATAATGCAGCAGCAAAATTAACAGTAATTCCAGTCTTCAAGTCTTCAGTAGAAAAGAAACCAGTGTTTTTTTTTTTCCTTTTTTTTTTCTTGCATCTGGACTTTAAAGGATTCAGATCTCTTTTTTTGTTCAATTTAGTTGTAAGACATCAGTCCACTTTTCATTCACAGTTATTTTTTGGAACCCACTCAACTTAAAATGTTGTTATAATTAGTAAACAAATGATAATAATAATAATAATAATAATAATAATAATAATAATATATTATAATAGTAATATATAGTAATACATCTCAATCATGCACCTTTAACTTTAAAACCATCTGGCTTTTATTTTAACATTCTGAACTCTCCAGGAAGTCCTGTATGTGTCTGTTTGTAAGCAAGTTCACAGTAGTTTAATTGCTTCTTATTCAAATTCTGGTAAAATGCACCTCCGTTGCTGTTCTAAATGCATACTATAAGTGAACCGAACTATTGAGCATCTATATCTGAGATGCTGTTCTTGAGTAGCGCTCAAATATTGCACACGTGAAGGCTAAAAATAGCTGCAAGTGCTAGCGGTTTGTGTGATAGTGCGTCTCAGAGCAGCGCCATTCACTAATTTACTTATTAAACACAGCCTTTTGCGATTCACAGAGCTATCACACGTCTTCAAGTGGCTTTGAATAAAATGCAAATGCACAATAAAATACACGAGTCATATGAACTGTTTTTATGGTTCTTTTATGTCATTTTTGGAGCTTGACAATAACGAACATGACTAACACACAGTATCGGATTTGGATCGGGCTCGTCTGACTGATACCCGATCAGTCTAAAACTTCAGTATCGGAGCCGATACCGGTATCGGATCGGTGCATCCCTATTTTTAAGCATACCACTGTAGTATGGCGTGAAGGCTTGCCGCTGCTTCCGACTGTAGTAACATCTCTCCCAAAACTTTACAATCTCCGCTCTTATCTTCTGAATGACACGCTCAATGTTTTTCTTTTTCAGATCCTCCAAGCGTTGGTGCTCCACCTGCAGCTGTGACACAGAGCCAGACAGATTGTGGGTGTTTTAGAAATTCTACAACATGATCTATATTAGTGACAGGTGTGTGCACTCACTGCATTCAAACGGCTCTTTATGCTGGTGTGTGTGTGTCGCATGATAGTCTCTCTCTCTTCGACAGAAACCTGCAACATCTCCCACAGCTCCTCGATACGACCACGAATGGACACACACAGCGCTTCACTCTCATCTTTACGAGTTTCCAGCTAAAACAAACAAAAACACACCTTTAACCAGTGATCAGTAAATCAGGGTAAACTCATGGTTAACGCAATGTACACCAAACATCAGCAACAAAAGTGAATGCATATGACAGATTTGAGAAAACATTTACAGTGGTGTGAAAAGTGTTTGCCCCCTTCCTGATTTCTTATTTTTTTGCATGTTTGTCACACTTAAATGTTTCAGATCATCAAACAAGTTTAAATATTAGTCAAAGATAACACAAGTAAACACAAAATGCAGTTTTTAAATGAAGGTTGTTATTATTAAGGGAAAACAAAATCCAAACCTACAAGGCCCTGTGTGAAAAAGTGATTGCCCCCTAAACCTAATAACTGGTTGGGCCACCCTTAGCAGCAACAACTGCAATCAAGCGTTTGCGATAACTTGCAATGAGTCTTTTACAGCGCTGTGGAGGAATTTTGGCCCACTCATCTTTGCAGAATTATTGTAATTCAGCCACATTGGAGGGTTTGAGCATGAACTGCCTTTTTAAGGTCATGCCACAGCATCTCAATAGGATTCAGGTCAGGACTTTGACTAGGCCACTCCAAAGTCTTCATTTTGTTTTTCTTCAGCCATTCAGAGGTGGACTTGCTGGTGTGTTTTGGATCATTGTCCTGCTGCAGAACCCAAGTTCGCTTCAGCTTGAGGTCACGAACAGATGGCCGGACATTCTCCTTCAGGATTTTTTGGTAGACAGCAGAATTCATGGTTCCATTTATCACAGCAAGTCTTCCAGGTCCTGAAGCAGGAAAACAGCCCCAGACCATCACACTACCACCACCATATTTTACTGTTGGTATGATGTTCTTTTTCTGAAATGCGTTGTTACTTTTACGCCAGATGTAATGGGACACACACCTTCCAAAAAGTTCAACTTTTGTCTCGTCAGTCCACAGAGTATTTTCCCAAAAGTCTTGGGGATCATCAAGATGTTTTCTGACAAAAATGAGATGAGCCTTAATGTTCTTTTTGCTCAGCAGTGGTTTTCGTCTTGGAACTCTGCCATGCAGGCCATTTTTGCCCAGTCTCTTTCTTATGGTGGAGTCATGAACACTGACCTTAACTGAGGCAAGTGAGGCCTGCAGTTCTTTGGATGTTGTTGTGGGGTCTTTTGTGACCTCTTGGATGAGTCGTCGCTGCGCTCTTGGGGTAATTTTGGTCAGCCGGCCACTCCTGGGAAGGTTCACCACTGTTCCATGTTTTCGCCATTTGTGGATAATGGCTCTCACTGTGGTTCTCTGGAGTCCCAAAGCTTTAGAAATGGCTTTATAACCTTTTCCAGACTGATAGATCTCCATTACTTTCTTTCTCATTTGTTCCTGAATTTCTTTGGATCTCGGCATGATGTCTAGCTTTTGAAGATCTTTTGGTCTACTTCACTTTGTCAGGCAGGTCCTATTTAAGTGATTTCTTGATTGAGAACAGGTGTGGCAGTAATCAGGCCTGGGTGTGGCTAGAGAAATTGAACTCAGGTGTGATAAACCACAGTTATGTTTTAACAGGTGGGGCAAACACTTTCACACAGGGCCATGTAGGTTTGGATTTTGTTTTCCCTTAATAATAACAACCTTCATTTAAAAACTGCATTTTGTGTTTACTTGTGTTATCTTTGACTAATATTTAAAGTTGTTTGATGATCTTAAACATTTAAGTGTGACAAACATGCAAAAATATAAGAAATCAGGAAGGGGGCAAACACTTTTTCACACCACTGTATAAGACGACAGTGAGAAAACAGCTTTACAAGAATTTAAATTTAGCACACAGTTAAATGATCTACTTTAATGGTGGTTTTTTTGGAGATTGGCAGCGGAAGGAAAAAGTCATACAGGTTAGAGATGGCAAAATGTTCATTTTTGCATTAACTATTATTTTAAAAGAATAGTTCACACAAAAATTAAAATTCGCATTTTTACAAATTTTTAGAAGAATATTTCAACCCTGTAAGTCCATACAATGCAAGTAACTGGTGGCCAGAAGCTCCAAAAAGCACATAAAGGGAGCATAAAAGTAATCCATACGACTCTAGTGGTTAAATCCATGTCTTCTGAAGAGATCAAATCGGTTTTGGATGAGAACAGACCAAAATATAACTCCTTTATCACTGCACATCTTGCTATTGCAGTCTCTTGGCACGATCATGATTTCAAACTCGATTATACTTCCTAGTATTTGATGCATGCGCAGAGTGCTAGATGGCACTAGAAAGTGTAATCGAGCTTGAAATCATGATCGCCAATGAGACTGCTGATGTCAAGATTTATAGTGAAAAATGAGTTCAGTCTGTTCTCACCAAAAACCGATTATATCACTTCAGAAGACGTAGATTAAACCACTGGAGTTGTATGGATTACTTTTATGCTGCGTTTATATGCTTTTTGGAGCTTCAAAGTGGTCACCATTCACTTGCATTGTATTGGCCCTACAGAGCGGAAATATTCTTCTAAAAATCTTCATTTGTGTTCAGTAGAAGAAAGACATTAGTGCCCGACATCAGTCAGACGATATTATCGGCCGATATTAGCGGTTCACCGATATATCGATATCGGCGTATATTTTACCGATATGCGCAGATATGAAAACTTTTTTTCAGAACATATAATGCAGAAAACAATGCTTTAGAATTGGTGGCATTACGTAGTTTGTCCAGCAGAGTGCGCTCCAACTCCACCGTTTACAGAGCTGTCTCTGAACTGACGGTGGCTCTGCAGACAGGGCGGAGTTAGGCGGTGTGGATTTGAGCAGTCTCTTCTTGACAAGCTGCTAACTAGTTTGTGAAATACATACTGGAATGTTATTAAACAATGACCCCATCATTTTCCCTTTTCAATATTACTAATATAATGTTAACCCTGTCCCTGACAACCATGTCACTCATGTTTATCACATCTGTTTGCTGTTAGCCAGCTATAGTTTGTCAGTGCAGTAAGTAATGTAGCAGATTGAAAGGTAAACATCAGAGCATCTTTTCGCAGCTCAGCAGACAATGGTGCGGTGGTGGATTGTGTCTGTTGAGTGTTGATTTCACGCTATGTTGTTACGTAGTGAGACACAATGCTGGTTTATCTTTTACTCTCCGTGACAACGAGCTTATAGCTAACCACGTACTTTCATTGCTTGTCAGCTGAGTGGAAGCTAATGTGTAAACATGTATTCACCAAACTGTTTTGTTCAGGATTCACAGTTTGGTACCCCCTTCAACCGAACAATTCCAGTTGTTGCATTTATAAAATGTAATATTTAAAAGTCTGGTTTTCCACTGTTGAAAGTTTCCCCCGAACTTGTATAGCAGAATACGGTGTAACACCGCTGCTTATCTTGACTCGGCAGGTGTAAATGCTTCTTGTTTTACAACCTGACAATAATTGACTGGCAGTATTAAAATAGTCAACAACTGACTGATACTAAACAGTACTGATGTTTATTTAGCTATTTATTTTATTTGTATTTATTTTCTCAGTGTTCATTTCTAGAATTTGTTGACAATGTATAATAATAATGTCAAATATTCTTTGATAAAAATATTTGTTTAAGAAAGCAGCATTCTAAGTGCCTTTGCATAGTCATATCGGTGCAAAATCGGTGAACAATCCACATAGAAAATGTCTGTTTTCATTTCAGCTCAAAAATTAATTATATCGGCCACCATATCGGTAATCGGTGAATTTCCCCCCTCTAAAATCAGTATCGGTCAGGCTCTAAAAGACATACACATCTGGAATAGCATGAGGGTGAGTAAATGATGAGAGAATTTAAATTTTGGGGTGAACTATCCCTTTAAGCTAAAGACAAACAGCAGGGTTGGACCCCTTCGTCAAGAGTGAGACAGCAAGGTTTGATCCAGCACAGAAAGATAAATCTCTTAAAGGACGTTTGTGAGGAATATATGTGTGCGTACCTGCAGCAGTAACACTTTGAGTGAGCTGATGTTTTTCGTAGAAAGGCAGAAGGCGTCTTCATCCTCGCATACGGCGTCTCTCTCGAAGGTGCTGTCAGGAAGCTGCTCCAGATCCTCCATTAGTACAGTGATTCGACGCTTCATTTCCACAAACTCTACATGCCGTCGCTCCTGTAAACAAACATATCATCAGACATTTAACATGGTAAATAACCACATTTATTTCCGACATGATAATTGTATGCCATTCACTCTGCGCATGCGTCAAGCATGTGTCTCATTATTGTGTCAAGGAGACTGCTGATGTCAAGATTTACAGTGAAAAAGGAGTTATAATTTGGTCTGTTTCTCACCCAAAACTGATCGTTTCGCTTCAGAAGACATGGATTAAACTACTTGAGTCATATGTATAACCATTATACTGGCTTTATGTCCTTTTTGGAGCATGAATGTTTCGTACCCCATCTTTTTTGGGCGAACTGTCACTTTAATGAGGTCATGTGACAAATAACATACCACTGTCTAAACAGTTGCATAGAGTTTCAAATAGCAGGTTGTTGTTGCAGTGTGTTTTACCTTCTCCTGGTTGTGGCTGGCGATGTGTTGCCTGTAGTTCTGCAGCTCCTGTTGTGACGGTACTCGTTCGGGGTGGATGGGGTAGAGGTCTTCACACAGAATGTCACACAGATCTTGATCCTGCTGAATCAGAGACTTGAGCTCGCTCTGACGAGAACTCTTCTCTTTCAGCATCATCTTCACCTGCGTACGGAGGTCCTTCTCAAACTGCAGCATTGTGAGGCCGTACTCCTCCTACCAAAACACAAAAAGCCCAAAAACTGGCTATTAATATCTTTAAGAAGTGCCAGACTTTTGACCAGGGACAGAAACTTACTAATAACACACAAATTATTGTATTGTTCTTGTACATACTGAATACATCAATCAAACATTTACAGTGTAGGTTGGAAAAAGTATGTGAACCCCTTGGCCACTGATGTCAACAAAAGCTAATTAGAGTCAGGAGTTGGCACACCTGGCATCCAATTAATGAAACGAGATTGCAGGTGTGGGTTAGAGCTACTTAGACTTATAAAAAGCACTCAAACTTTCTGAGTTCACAAAAAGCATATGCTGACCATGCCTTGCCCAAAAAAAAAAAAAAGAGAGGTCTCAGAAGACCCACGATCAAGAATTGTTGCTTTGCATAAAGCTGGAAAGGGTTACAAAGTTATCTCAAAGAGTTTAGATATACATCTGTCCACAGGTAGAGAAACTGTGTATAAATGGAGACAATTTAGTACTGTGGCTACTCTCCCTAGAAGTGGCTGTCCAGCCAAGATGACTCAAAGGGCACACTGCAGAATGCTTAATGAGTTAAAAAAAAAAAAAGAACCCTAGAGTGACAGCTAAAGACTTCAAGGAATCATTGGAACTAGTTAACATCTCTGTTCTTGAGTGTACTATACAGAAAACATTAAACAGGTATGGTGTTCATGATAGGACACCACTAAGGAAACCGCTGCTTCCCAACAAAAACATTGCTGCATGCCTGAAGTTTGCCAAAGACCACCTTGACACTCACACACTACTGGGAAAATGTGAACTGATGAAACCAAGGTTAAATTGTTTGGTTAGAACACGCAGCACTATGTATGGCTTAAAAAGGGCACCGAATAACAACATGAAAACATAATCCCAACGGTGAAGTACGGTGGAGGGAGCATCATGATTTGGGGCTGCTTTGCTGCTTCGGGGCCTGGACCGCTTGCCATCAGAGGGAAAAATTAATTACCAAGTTTAACAAGATATCCTACAGGATAATGTCAGGGTGGCTGTGCGCCAACTGAAGCACAGTAGAAGTTGGGTGATGCAGCAGAACAATGAACCTAAACATCGAAGTAAATCTACTACGGAATGGCTTAAAAAAATAAAAATAAAAAAAATAAAATCCACCTTTTGGAGTGGCTCAGTCAGAGCCCAGATCTTAACCCTATAGAGATGCTGTGGAATGACCTCAAGAGAGCCGTTCACACCAGACATCCTAAGAATATGGCTGAGCTGAAGCAGTTCTATAGAGAAGAACGGTCCAAAATTCCTTCTGAACGTTGTGCAGGTCTAATCTGCAGCTACCAGAAACACTTGGTTGATGTTATTACTGCCAATGTTTAATGAGATGTGTTCAATAAAGACACGAAAGACTGTAATTGCTTGTGTGTTGTTATCTTAAGCACCATCGTGTTTGTCTATACTTGTGACTTTGATGAAGATGAGATTACATTATATGACCAATTAATGCAGAGAACCAGCCAATTACAAAGGTTTCACATACTATTTCTTGCCACTGTATTTAAGCCAACATATTTTCTAAATACATTTCATAATATTCTATTCAAGGTCTATCTAGATATGGGTTTAGACATTGTGGTGTCCATTTTAATGAATTAATTCAACTGAAGAATTTGATAAAAATGGCAGACAAAATGTGTATTACACTGCCTGGCCAAAAAAAAGTTGCACACTCTAATATTTCATCGAACCACCTTTAGCTTTGATTACGGCACGCATTCGTAGTGGTATTCCAGAATTGCATTAATTTTTGGCCGAAATTTGGAGACATTCTGTATTGATGACGAGAGAGTCGAACCACTCTGTAAAGTCTTCTCCAGCACATCCCAAAGATTTTTAATGGGGTTAAGATCAGGACTCTGCGGTGGTCAATTCATGTGTGAAAATGATTCCTCATGCTCCCTGAACCAATCTTTCACAATTTGAGCCCGATGAATCTCAGCATTGTCATCCTGGAATATACCCATGCTGTCAGGAAAGAAAAAATCCATTGATGGGATAACCTGGTCATTCAGTACATTCAGGTAGTCAGCTGACTTCATTTTAGTGCCACATAACATTGCTGAGCCTAGACCTGACCAACTGAAGCAACCTCAGATCATAACACTGCCTCCAGAGGCTTGTACAGTGGGCACTATGCATGACGGGTGCGTCGCTTCATGCGCTTTCCTTCTTACCCTGACGTGCCCATCGCTTTGGAATAGAGTAAATCTGGACTCATCAGATCACATGACCTTTTTCCATTGCTCCACAGTCCAATCTTTATGCTCCCTAGCTAATTAAATGTCATTTTTTCCGATTAGCCTCACCAAAAAGTGGCTTTCATGTGGCCACACAGCTATTAAGTCCCAATCCTGTAAATTCTCGTTGCATTGTGCATGTGGAAATGCTCTTACTTTCACTAGCTGTGAGTTCTACTGTCGATTTTTTACGATGTGACTTCAAGCGTTTTAGTGATCTACGATCACAATCATTCAATATTTTTTTTTACGACCAGATTTCTTTCACGAAGCTGACGGTTCACTACTATCCTTCCAGGTTTTAATAATGCGTTGGATAATTCTTAACCCAATAGACCTTTTTCACAGTCTGTGATGACGCGTTCCCGCCTTATTTAGCAGCGTAAATCTGGCAAACTTTTTTACATGATCATTTTTTAAAATATTGAGTGTAAGTTTATAACATTATTCTTTGTTATATTACCCTGGAATTAGTTTTTAAAAAATGAATCACCACAGCTGCGAGGGGGTTTCGATTACAGATGCTGAGTGACAGTAAATTTGGCATCTTCTCCCACCTGACTATCTTAATCCACTGCTCTCTAGTTTTTTTGTTTCTTCTGGAAAGTCATTCAAATGTAATAGTGGACTTTTTCTTTTGCCCTTGAAGCAAATGGGTAAGTGGAAATAATATTTGCTGTGGTCTCCCACTCACCGCTGTCAAAGTTTACCCTGCAATCATTTACTTCCGCGTTCCAAAACCCGGAGGTCAATGCCAGCGATTTCATCAATCTCCTTAGTTGTTTCCTTTGCTTGATGCAGGCCAATAATTTGCCCCTTCTGAAACACAGTAACATCTTTTCCACGACCACGGGATACGTCTTCCGACATGGTTGTTGTTTAAGAAACGAGAAGCTACACACTGCATCAGTTAGGGTTAAAAGAATGGTTGCCAGCTGAAACATTAATCACTGCAATAATGATCCAATCATAGGCTCTTAAGTATCTGCTTATTTAAATCCAAACTGCGACTTTTTTTTTTATAAATGTAATGTACAAATTCCACATTCTATTCTATTTCACCAAACCCCTGCATAGATGCTGTAGGACAGACTCACCTGATATTCAGGCATCTGAAGCTCTTCACACAAGCTGGCCACTTCTTTCCTGCAGGCCTCAATACTGGTCAGCAAGCGCTTCTTCAGCCCCTCCTCCTCTGCGATCATCATATCCAGCAAGTTCTAATATCAGGATGTGACTCATGTTAGAACCCTGAATATCTGAGTATGCCGTCAGTGAGAAACATACAGAATGGAACAGACCTTGATGTGCATGTGAACGGCATCAGTGCGCTGCAGTCTCTGGTCTTCTGGGATGCCGATCTCCTCCCAAATATCCTTCAGCTGATTGAGAGCCTTGTTCAAACATGATACAGACTCTGCAGCGTGGATCTCACTGCATTAACACATACACATATACAGTACAGTCATATACACAGAGTGACATCACTGACACCTGCACAGAAGAGCTCAGATCATTAATATGGGGAGTAAACTATTTTTTTCCTGTTCTAATGCACCACTGAATCTAGTTTGTGTGTGTTGGCAGGATCTTTTTGATGTAATTTAAATGGTTAGATGTTAAGCAGTGCAAAAACATCATAAATTGGGTCAATGATAGTCGACGAAAGCATCAACCATCAGTTTATTGAGCATTATTTTTATGAATAATACTGCAATAGTTTGCTTCATGAGTAAACTATCATTATAAGGCAACAGCATTATCGATTACAGTTTGTATCACTGGAAAAAAAGAGGATTATGAATCAGCAGCGTTTTTGATTACGGTCTAGTCTACATATACACACACACACACATATATATATATATATATATATATATATATATAATATTTTTAAAAGCTCACTATGAAATCAGGAGCATTCCTAATGTCTATTTTACTGAAAACAATAATAAAAAAATATTAAAAATGAGTCTGCATTATTTAAATAAATATTAGATTTCTTTTCAATAACATAATTAATGATAATAATTATTTTTACTAATGAAACTGTTTTTATTTTTAGCTCAGATACTAACGCTAAAGTCAGCCAAAACATTTAAATTGAACAAATAAATAATAAAAACATCGATTATTTCCACTATATAATTATAACAAAGCATTCATTGTGTTTCGCCCTGAAATTGTACCCAAACACCATTCATATCCATTTATATACATATCTATATAAACACTCACTCAAACTCTTTTCAAACTATCTCTCTCTCTGTCTTACCTTTTCCTCATTCTGTCTTCCGCCGCAGATCTCAAGTGAGATTTAAACGATCGCTAAATAGTGTTTTGACACTTTTAACGATTATTTTACTCGTTATTACACGATCTTTCTGACGCCTCTGAAGTTTCTCCCTCAAAATTCAAACGCCGCACTGAAAGTTCTCTGGCTTCTGATTGGCTGGGAAAACAAGCCAAGCGAGCACATTGTGAACGTTGATAGGCTGGTGGACATCACAGCAACTGTTCCAGCGAATGGCCCGCTGCATTGGCCAGTTTAACTAGCTGTACTGACGAATGGGATGACGTATCGACATTTTTCTCAGCCAATCAGCAGTCGCCTTGCAGGATCTTTAATCAACAGAACTGAATTTAATCAAATCTTGTTTGATTTTTATATTTTTTAGTAAAGCTGACAATGAAATGACAATTCTTAACATTTAAAATAATGTTTAATTAAAACACTTTTCATCACTATGTGACGAGATTCTTCTTTGGTTTATAAAAATGAAATATTACCTCAAAAAATTTATTTTGACTGGACCCTCCTTTTCTTTAAAAAAAGCAAAAATCTGGGTTACAGTAGCTGGATTTTCAGCCAACTATTTTTATGCACATTTTGAAATTGCGCATAAGAAATCCTGAATGGAAACGCTTGATATGCGAATAAACTTTCTAAATTTGTTTAAAATTGAATGCGCTAGGAGGAGGTGGATTTTCTAGAGCTTCGCATTAGTTAAAATGCGCATCAAGGTGATGGAAACAGTTTATTCGCAAAATGATGACGTGTTTTGACGATGTGACTAGCCCACCGAAAGGTACGACTGTGGAGGCTTGTTGAGCGCGTTACTGCGGAGACATAGCGCGTGTGGAGGCTTCACGCTATTCTCCGCGGCATCCACGCACAACTCACCACACGCCCCACCGAGAGCAATAACTACATTATAGCGACCACGAGGAGGTTACCCCATGTGACTCTACCCTCCCTAGCAACCGGGCCAATTTGGTTGCTTAGGAGACCTGGCTGGAGTCACTTTATTCGCAAAATGATGACGTGTTTTGACGATGTGACTAGCCCACCGAAAGGTACGACTTTCGTACACAATTCTTTGAACATAGTGCTTGTCGTTTGGAAGTGTTTAACCAACACACACTCACGGCGAAATTGTCAGGATTCGTACAACTTTTCTAAATTTTGATAATTTGTATATCATGCAACTGCACTCGTTTGAATACCTACAACTTTCACTACAGCCAACGACGAGACCATTCAAAATAGCCAACTCGTAAATTATGTACGACTTTTCATGAGATCGGGTTGGTTTAACCCACAGCTGGTTGATAAAGTGGGTCCTCACAATCCACCAGAACAGTTTTGAGAGCGGGCGCTCCCAGGTATGCGGAGCCTGGCAGTGTAGGGGCATCGCAGCTATTTCAGCCCACATTATATCAGGTATTACACTTATTCTGCGGTGTCTTGTGGATGCTTTTAATAAAATGAGATATTTGCTACAATATTGCAAATAAAACTGTCCCCAAAGCAGGGAGAGGTCATTCAGCTGCTCCATCATGACGAGGCGGCTCCCTCATGACAATGGGCATTACGTAGTGGATGGAAACGTGCAACAATTCGTATTTTCTTAAGTCGAATTTTTAGAAATGCACTTAAAAAATGCTAAACATTTTGGATGGAAACCCAGTAAGTGTGAAGCACTTACACATGGAAGTAAAAGGGGCCAATCCATAAATAAACAGTATGTGTGTTAACATGTTTTTAATCGTTTACTAACCTTTTCTGTGTAAAGTTTTGCTGCCTTTATGTGCTATAGGCATTATCCTACTTCCCACTTCTGAAATGGTACAGTAAGTAAATACAAGTATGTCATTTTCAAGTGTTTTGTTGTCGAAAACATGGACGACGGCAGGTTCATTCATACATATTTCTTGAGGAACTTTTATTTTGACACCATAATACATATTACTCAGTTAGCTTGCTGATGATAATGGGATTTTGGTAGAATACAAGCTATTTTTATGGTGTAAAAAATGTACAATATGCATCAAATGGTTGCTGATATACATAAATGAGAATGACTGAAATGGCAAGCACTAACAATTAGCTGTATTTAGAAACATTTATAAATCCTGTCATTCACTACAGAAACCGTACTCTCCTCCGCCATTTTGAAATTTTAGGACTCCTCCCATCTCGGAAACTCGGGTATCAAAATTATCTAAAGAGTTTCCCAGTCGTCCGCGAATTTTATCACGTGGCTTGTTGAGCGCGTTACTGCGGAGACATAGCGCGTGTGGAGGCTTCACGCTATTCTCTGCGGCATCCACGCACAACTCACCACACGCCCCACCGAGAGCAATAACTACATTATAGCGACCACGAGGAGGTTACCCCATGTGACTCTACCCTCCCTAGCAACCGGGCCAATTTGGTTGCTTAGGAGACCTGGCTGGAGTCACTCAGCACGCCCTAGATTTGAACTCGCGACTCCAGGGGTGGTAGTCAGCATCAATACTCGCTGAGCTACCCAGGCCCACATTTGTTACTGCTATACTTTTGAAACAGTGAGCATTTTAACGTTTAAGGATTGGCCCCATTCACTTCCATTGTAAGTGCCTCACTGGAACCCAGATTTTTCCTTTTTTTTTTTTTTTTTTTTTTTTAAAAGAAAAGAACATACAAGTCAAAAATTATTTGTTGTGGTAATCAACATTATACCACAAATGCTGTCAATTGAGCTTAACTTGTATTCAAACCGGAATATTCCTCATCATGTCATCTATTTGTTTTGAATACAGTTCTATAGTAGTAAGAAAACTTTATTAGAAATTAAATATAAGTTTATATTAATTTTTGATTTACTGTTCTGTTACATTTTTATGATGCTACATGTCAGCAAAGCTTCAGAGTACTGATGAAGTGAAACTAAGAGTGTTTCACAACCTTTATGTGAAAAGTGCAAAAAATGTATATATTGGAACATTTTCATAAAACTAAAATAATTGTTGAAGCACAATAAATGAAACAACAATTAAAGTTATTATACTCTCTTAAAAATTGTTTCCTAGAATATTAATTCTGATCATGATAAATACAAATTGTATCTGTTGTTCTTTGACCTATTACCTGATTAATCTTCGTAATACTGAAGACTGATCTACAGTTAATTATGTAACATCAACAAATAACATATAAGAAATCAATAAACAAATATGAAAACTCCATTAAAGACAGGATTCATTCATTCATTGAGCTAAGGATTTTCAGCCGCTGTGGGACCTGAGCTCCTCTAGGGCTCTCTCTTTATGGTTCTCATGCACCAGCAGAACTTCTTTAATGGTGCTTTGCTGGAAACCCATCTCACAGAATGGAGCCAGCAAAAACAGGAACTCCGCAGCCTGAAACAAACACAAAACATCAGACAACACTGCGCAATACAACAAAGTTGGTGGAGTGTTTGGTGGCTAAATGCTGATTGGTGGTCTGTCTCTTTTAGGTCTCACTTTGCTCTCACAGTTCAGGAACATCTCCAGGGTTTATTCCACCCAAGTCTTCTCATATCCTAACCGACACAGACGGTCACGTGATGTCAGGTAACTCAAAATCTGGAGGAGATTTTGGTTACACATTTACACATTGGTTACTCTGGTTACACATAACTTGGTTCCCTGAGATGAAGGGAACGAGACATTGCGGTAAATGCTTTTGGGGAATTCCTTCTCTGACTACCTAATTGAAGCCCTTTATATAGGCCAACTCTGCGCCTAAAGGGGCGGGGCTCAAACACCATTTTCAGTCATAGGACTGGTGTTATTATACAAGGGCTTCAATTAGGTTGTCGGAGAAGGAATTCCCCAAAAGCATTTACCGCATGCCAAGTGAACCGTAATCGAAAGGGAACAGTGACTCTCTCTGTGTGCATACTGTTTGTGTATATATGCATGGTACCTGGTCAGGACTCTTTGGTCCAGTCTTCTACAGGGCCATTATGGCAGTGTACAGTGTATATCCATGCTGTGTAACAGTTTCAAGTAGATCTCGCTCTTCCTGACTCAAAGCGCACAGAAGATCTGCATGAGCGTCCTGAAGCCCTGAAGAAGCTTGTGAACGCACATCCTAACATACACCAACACACACACACACATCTAGCTTAACAACCTTTGACTGACAGCATAAAGTCTGGTCCACATCGCAGCTTATTCTGGACAAGAACCGACCATTTAAAGGCGAAAACATACTTTTGATTTCCACATGCAGGTACGTCTCGTGCAGAATACACGTGAAGCAAATTTCGTCATTAGCACAGTATGCGCAGACTGTCCGGCAGTATCCCAGTTTTTTCTAGACACGTTGACAATCCACGTCTTCACGCGTCATCAGCCCATATGACAGTACGCACCAGTGTTGAGGATAAGTTAACTAAAAGTAGCAACCTGGCTGTGATGCTGGCCTGACACAACAATTGTAATTAACGGTAAATGTGGCAACTAGCGAAACGTCAATGAAGACAGCACCTTGCAAATGCGAGTTGAATGCTTTACCATCACCCCATGCTTTGTATCTTATTTGAAATGTAAGCGTTGGACTGAGGTTGGCTAATGTGCTTAAGCTAGCGGCAACACATTGGATGCGTTTGAAACGTCACTTCTGTAAGCTAAAAAGTGGCGAATGGTTCCATATAGAAAAAACTGTTAAATGTACCATTTGAGACAATACTACACTTTGAAAATTCATATATTAAATAGCTGTGTGCACAGTGTATAGTGCGTCATTTGGGGGACAGCTTGTGATACTAATCTATAAAATAATCTGAATAAAATCTATGGATCTACAGTGAGAGTTTTTGTGTGAGTTACATGTGAGGGTTTCTGTAGCCAAGCAGAGGGCAGCGGTCTTGCGGAAGTGTTTTCCTTTGCCCCTTGGTTCTTATCACTGCGATTTTCCCGTGAGAGGGTCTTGAGTTGTGAGGACTGCCCTGCGGCGTCTGGGAGACTGCAGGGGGAAAGGGCTTCCGTACCTCCTTTACAGAGGAGGCGGATCTCGGTCGGACATTATGTAGGGTGGAAGAAGGGGCTGGGCGTATTAGTTGGGGGTTGAGCTTCGCTGGGTGTGTCGGAGAGGAAAGCGTGGGCACAGTGAAATCTTTGGTCTTTCTTTGCTATAAGTGGCATCTTCCTCAGTGGACGAACCCTCCTCGTCTTTGCCGCCCTCTCAGTCTGATTCAGCAATAAGGAACTGGACCACTCACAGTAGGCGGAGCCTTTGTGTGTCAGTTTGTCACTTTGTGTGCCTTTGGTGAAATTTAGCTGCTGTTGACTGTCCTTCTTTCTCGTCCTCTTCAATAAAAAGTTCTTCAAGGGAGGGTGCCGGTAGTGTGTCAGGTGGAGAGTAATCCTCCACAACTGACTGCAAACTTGCATTTAGATCTGCCTCTATTTAGTTTGCAACGCCCACTTTCTACGATCCAGTCTCCCAATGGACAAAATCAAGTCCCGCCATACACTTTTTCTTGTTCGATAAACTGTTTCACTCTGATACGTCACAATAGGGAAGAAAAGTCGATGCCAACTTCCGTTTCATGCCAACTTTAAAATAACCAGTTCATATGATTAATTTATCTGACAAATCCTGAGTCAAAGTGATAACTACATTTACTCCGTTACATTTACTTGAGTAACTTTTTTCAATCTTACTCAAGTACATTTCTAATTACATTTGTTTACTTTTACTTCATTACAATGTGCGATGTTCCTGTCATTACATTACTGATTTAATTTCATTTTAATTGAGAGTTGAGAGATTTTTGAATGGGACTTTTCCGCAGAACTTCACAGCTGTGCTGTCAGTCGAGTCAAGCTCATCACTCCTGCAGCACGCGTTTAAAACAAACACTTTCGTCATGCAATGCCTTCATTTTACATAAAGACAAGTGGATATTCAAGATTTAAATTTCAGCGTGGTAAATGCTGGTGATACTGATAAAGTGGACTTGTCTGTGTCATGGTTGTTTTTAGGGTTATTCTGTAACTATGGGCTCTTATGACCTCAGTTTATAAGAATACATCTTATATCAGTGTTGCAATATATCAGTTCCTACTGTATAAATCCATGTAAACATCTGTGTTGTGTGTAAATGTCTTTTGCTCTGCCAATAGCGTGTTTGACTTCTGGAGCTCGAGCTGACAGTTTGTTCTGGGCATGCACAGCATTCCTGCGTTATTTCTTATGGATAACAGAAAACAAGCTCTGAACTTAAATAAGCCTAATACGCTTTCAAACACAAAGATAGTGTACAGAACGAAATATCTAAATTCTTTCGCCACTGAAAATCCAATTAGGACTTTAAAAAGCAACAGGACTTTTGAAATAGTGACAGTATGCATTAATAATGCATGATCTTGCTTCGTTTTATTCAGCATTATATACTGTATTATTGGGCCTGTAGGACACTGTTCACATTTCTCTCCATAATAATTACTAGAAACTGGTTTCCAAATGTATCTTCTAACTGACAGATTCGAAGTAGTAGTTCAGCGTAAATTAATGTTCTGTCATCATTTCCCCACCCTCTTGTTGTTCCAAACCCGTGTGACTTTCTGTATTTTGTGGAACCCAAAAGATGTTAGACAGAAAGTTATGGACTGACAGTCTCGGCCACCATCCCCTTTTAAAATATGGAGGAAAACAAACATGCAGTGAAAGTAAATGGAGACTTAGGCTAACATTTTATCTAACATATTTAATTGTGTTCCATGGAAGAAAGTCATATGGTTTGAAACAACATGAGGGTGTATGATGTCAATTTCCATTAATAATAATAAGAATGATTATTATTAGTATTATTATTGTGTAATACATTAATACGTGTTAAATGTGGATTAGGTAATGGAATATTGGGGCATAAACCAGGTGTGCAAAGCTTGTCGCATCATACCCAAAAAGACTTGAGTCTGTAATCGCTGCCAAAGGTTCTTCAACTAAGTACTGAGTTAAGGGTCTGAATACTTATGTCAATGTGATATTTCAGTTTTTTCTTTTTAATACATTTACAGTTATCAAAAATCTGGTTTTTGCTTTGTCATTGTGGGGTATGGAGTGTAGAATAATGTGGAAAAAATAAAAATAATTTAAAGCATTTTAGCATAAGGCTGCAACATAACAAATTGTGAAAAAAATGAAGGGGTCTGAATACTTTCTGAATGCACTGTGTATATACACACAGTACATATATACATTTATATATAATTTCATGTTTTTTAGTATCTCTGAAGTTTAACTTCGTTTACAGGACATTAAAGTAAAGTTTCTCACCTGCAGTTGTTGGTATGTATCTGTGTGTTGAAGGAGGTCTGAATGCGTGCTGTTCTTCGGTTGCAGTGTACTAATCAGGTTCACGTGTGCATAATAACAGAAGCATAATGTTCTCAGGTGTATCAATACACACACACACACACACACACACACACTAATAGTACAACAGGCTTATACAGTGACTCGCACAATAATCCTTTCATATCTTGTCGGAACTACTATCATCATCATTATGTTTGATGAGTTGGTTCATACAGTAAATAGAGAAAATGTCTCTTCTTGACCAGTCTTTTTTTTTTTTTAGAAGACTACACGCAAAAATACGTTTAAGATTTACGCATTTCAATTTCATGAATTTCCATCAAATTGAACTAAAAAAAAATTAAGTCATCCTTACTTTGAGAAATTTTAGAACGTTTTTACAAGCAATTTAATTTCATTCATTTAGATTAAGTCATTTACTTTGAGCCAACATAATTTGGTTAAATTAGGTCAAATCAATGTATTAAAGTAGTTTTAACTCAACTTTATTAGGTTAGTCAAACTCAATTTAATAATGTTTAATTTAATACATTTTCTTATGTTGGTCCAACTTAATTTGATCTTATTAGTCATTAGTATATGTCAAGTGAGCAATTGTAAGGACAGTGAAACTGTTAGGCTGTCAATTTAATTGCAACTGCTTATAGAGCTAAACAGCACTCAAATTAAACATCACTTGAAAGTGAACGTCCTTCCTCAAGCTAAGCACAAGCGGCAATAGCCACTTTTCCACTACCGAGCCAGGGCTATCAACTGGCCAGCCGGGGCAAATAGCATCGGACCGTGCCATGAGGCCAAAATCGATCTGCGTTCCCACCATCGGGCCAGTAGCCCCACAGCATAGCCTTAAAACCCAAGTAAGTATAGCTGCAGGCCAGAGACCTCCAAATAGGGGCGGGATCTCCAAAAGAGGGCGGAGTTACTCCAGGAGGAGGCGTGGTTACTCCAAAAGGGGGCATCACTTCCACTCACGGTTAAGGTTAGCGAAAGGGTTGGGTAAGGGGCTCCCTATATTTTCAAATGGCGGTTTGGAGCTCCCACCCCTTTTTGGAGCACTGCAACTATATTTTCGATGTCCCAGCACACCGTCCATGATCTCAAACCATGGAAAGTTCTTTATTTGTGCGCCACTTTGCCCATTGTGCATTTTAGTGGATTTGTAATGTACTGGATACACAACCTAGCAAGTTCGGTGAAACTCCGCCTTTGACATTAATCCTGCTTCAACATGTTATAGAATTGTGTTGCTTTAATTCATTTGAATTAAAAGTGCTATATGTAAGATTGACAACAAGCATTTGAAATGGGTACTGCAGTCCAAATTCAAAATATTGGAGTATTGTCTGCCCCACCCCAGACTCTAAGCTCATGTGGGTTGCCATAATGTTGACATGCAAATTAGCCAACTCAGCATCCGCTTTAAAGGATTTCTGGGCTTTAAGATGTCTCCATCTTCCAAAGGCATCTCCAATATTTATCCTTGTTTTACTATGCCTCTGGTCATGGTGGTTTTTAGACAGATGGCGAGGCTTTTTAGGTCGGGTGGAATCTGTTATTTCTGATCCAGTTCGTTTGCTGGCTTCCATGGCTGCAGCACGCAGTGTTGTTTGCCTGCAAACTTAGTCAAATCTGGCAACCCGGCGGTGTTGAAATACTATTAGGGAGTGGGCGGGATCACACAGGCCAAAACATAAACAGAAATTCTGTCCCGGAATTTCTGTTTAGGGAGTGGGCGGGATCACACAGGCCAAAACATAAACAGAAATTCCGTCCCGGAATGGAAACTTCAAAGTAGAATATACTGGCTGTAGCGTTGTTATCAGAGAAGACAGTATTTCAACTTTTCCTAATCCTCTAATGACATATTATGGTCATTTTATGATTTAGTACAGTAAAAATATGACATATAGCACCTTTAAGTAAACTGAACCTGCAAAACCCATTTTTTTTTTTTATGTGTGTGTGTGTGTGTGTATATACTTAAAATGTAATAAATCTTAATTTTCATTAATTTACCTTTTTTAAAGATTGCCCAATTCAATTAGATGGAAATTCATAAAATTGAAATAGAATCTGAAAAAGCCTGTCAGAAAGCCTGACTGGTCAAGAGGATACATTTATTATTTCCCATGCAAACCTGAAAACTCAACAAAATCATTATTCATGTGTTTTGCTTTTGTAAATAAATCAGTCCTTAATTCGGTCCATTTTTAAAAGCTGAAATACATTATCATGAAATATGTTGTGTGTCTGTGTGTACTAAAGGAATATTCCGGGTTCAATACAAGTTAAGATCAATCAACAGCATTTGTGGCATAATGTGGATTACCTAAAAAAAATCAACTTGTCCCTCCTTTTCTTAAGAAAATTAAATGTGGGTTCCAGTGAGGCACTTACAATGGAAGTGAATGGGGCCAATCCGTAAATTATAAAATACTCATTGTTTCTAAAGTATACCCACAAGACATAAACAATATGTGTGTTAACATGATTTTAGTGTGATAAAATCACTTACTAACCTTTTCCGTGTAAAGTTTTATCCAATTTTACAACTTTTTGACAAGACGACATAAACCCTAAAAACAACCATTAAAATGATTTAAACAACTTTACAGCTCAAATAATACACAAGTTTTAACAGAAGAATTAATGTAAGTGCTTTTATAAAATTATACATTGCTTCACATTTCTGCCTTTAAACCCTCCAAAAATTGGCCCCATTAACTTCCATTGTAAGTGCCTCACTGTAACCTCGATTTTTGCTTTTTAATATTCTTATTTTAAATGATATTTTGTGGTAATCAACATTATGCCACAAATGCTGTTTGTTGAGCCTGGAATATTCCTTTAACAGATGCAAGAACAGTCATAGTGTGTGTTTTGGAGGTGTGAATCATAAAAATGCTGAGACATGAGGAAATGACACAGCGGGCATCAGATTACACACTTGGAGAGTGAAGTGTAGGTCCATATTGCATAAGCATGGGTGATTTCTGCACCCTCTAGAGGCAATACACAAAAACAGCAGGATTTTAACATACACTTTATAGGGAACACAAAAACACTTGGTTTAAAAACATTCATATTATATTATGAGCAGTTAACTCAGTAATGGAGAGCTAAATACCATGAGATATGCATGTAGGTAAAAAGCAGTTGTGAAATCATCACTGGCAATAAACATTTGTAAATAACAGTAAATACATAATTTCTGTGAAATGATGTTGATTGAATAAAATCAGATAAACTGAAGGTGGATGAGCAAAAACACAAACGTTCTCTCACAAATGCACACACTTTCTCCAGGTTACAGACATCTGCTGACACTTTCATCAAGTTAAAACTCCTGTAATGATCTTTATAGTTTTCAATAAACTCAAATTATTATATACAAATATATTGCTCTCTGACTACCAAAAACAAGCCTACGCTGTGACCCGCAAACATTCAGCACAACACACACCATATTCTCTCTCACACACACACACACACAATATGTTTGCTTCTTTTTAACAAATTGATGGAACTGGAACTGCCGCTTTGGAAATGGAAGATGCGCTATTGGGTGTAAACTAATGGTCCCGCTCTCCTTTTATGACTGACAGAGACAATCCAATGACCTCACATGAACCATTTCTAATGCACCATCAATCATGAAATACCTTTTTCTTCTGTAAATATCCAAACAACCTGCTGTGGGTGGTCTATCTACATGCTCGAACACAAACTATAGTATAAAATAATATGACTGCTTCAGACTAATGCTTCTCACTCCATCAAATATCCTTACATACACTCTCACACCTCCTGGGGTTTGATCTATGAGCTCTCGCTCTCGTTAATTATGTGCCAAACTGAAGCAGGAAGATAAAAGAATAACACCATGCTGAGAATATCAAGTGCATTAAATATACTGTATCTTAAAATACTGTAACAAAATGAACACTATTTAATGATTGCACATAAATCAAAGAAAGGATTCACAAATGTCCAGAATGCCTAATGACATTCCGGCAAGGTCATAAGGTCAGGGTTTGGGTTGTCCTAAAAATGTTCAATTTCTGCAGGTGTGGACACTACGATCATAATCTGGAGTGACTCTAGTTTGATCAGTTCAGCGCCTTCCAATCTCTATGATTCGAATGCTCGTCTAAGAACCAAACTGCATTTATTGTAGTTGCATAAGGACACTTTCTTTATGAGGGAGATTATTAGAATATTCTTCTTGATTATGTAAAATGAAAAATATCTTTTGTTCTGTGTTTTTCAGAGTGTTTAGTCTTTGGTAAACTTTACAGTGCTCTTGTTATGGTAGAAAAATATCTTAATCTAATCTGTAACCTCAAACTAATCTGTATGATTCGATCAGATCCTGATATAACAACATATGAGTGAAATGACTGATGAAAGTTTGTTTCCGTCCTTGTTTCTCTTTCTCACACAAACACACACACATATAGATATATAAAGTAAGGCATGTTATAAATTCAAATCCATTCATTTATTCATTCAGTGAACTAATGTTCGTTTTTCTCCACAGACGTACACTATCTTGCAGTGACACCTTAGGCCCTTAAACACACTGTAATATGTTACAGTTACTGTATTTCTATAATCTGAATTTAATGAGTGACTGGAATCTTGATACAGCTGATGTCGGATCAGTGGTTTACTGCTGATATATTCACGAGTCCCTACAGCAGAGTCAAAAGCCAAACTAAACACACCGCCAGAAAACCCACAACACGCACACATACACACAAAATTTATGCAGTTTTACTTTGTTCAAAAAAGCAGCTCTATAAATGTGCCATTATCTGTAAATATGACTTCACGTTGCCACTTTTCATCTTGTAAACTGGTTTGTTTTGACTCATGTTTACTCTGCACGGTAAACCAAATGCAAACACATTCAATAACAAATTAAAATTATTAAAAAAACCTCACACATCTGTACAGCGCACGTGTGCACATGTCCCAGCCTGTGCCACAGAGTTCATTGGTCACTACAGAGCGCAACAGTCAGGTTCCGGAAGTAAACATGCCATTCATTGTCTCGATAGGCTAATTGGTTTTTTTAACAATAACTTATAAATCTTTAAATACAGACCTAACATGAACTCCGAGATTGTTAATCGAGCAATATGCTTCGGTTGATGTTTTATATTTTTCAATGGTTTTAAATTTGATTGCATCATTTGCAATACTTCATGGGATTGTAGTTCATGCCCTCATGAAAGACGTTAAATACACAGTCTTATAACTTTGTCTTTATGTCCGATTTTCAAATACTTTTTTGCTTAAAAGCAAAATTGGAATGTTGTAATTCACCTTGGAGCTGGTTGTTTTTGCATGGAAGAAATATTTTGGAACTAAATTGCCTGAAAATGTGGGCGGGCACTGTTGCGCTCCATTGCAACGTCATTCTGCGGCGGGATTGGCTGCGATCAGATAAGCACGCCCTGTGGTTGCTGCAGGATTTTGATCACTCTGCTGAGAGACTCTGTGGTAGCGAAGGCCAGATACTGACAGCACAACCAGTCCTCGAGACTCACGCCACAACCCGAGTCCAAAGAACGCTCAGCAAATTTGATCATCATCAGCGTTCGCTTCAGGTCCAACCAGTTCTGTAGGACAACGTGGCGTTGGACAGGCCCGGCACCAGGGTTCAACGAATTGAACAGATCTTCTCGTGGACCCCAAAGTAGACACTGTAGACATGCCCGGGCGTCTGCCATCAGGATGCGCTCGGAAGGGTTGGGGTTGAGCAGCAATGCTGCGAGCTGTTGAAGGCCGTTCGAGTAGAGGGAACGCAAGGGAAACTGGGGTAAATCAGAGCTGCAGTATTCTCTCTCTTTGAGTTGCGGACTTTCATCAAATGGGTTTGGCCGATGCAGCATTTCATAGATCAGTATCCCGGTCTGGAATTCATCACATTTGCGATACTGAGTGGCAGAGAGAAGCTCAGGAGCAAGACGGGACTGGTCTCGGATCGAAGCGGGTTCCAGCACCACGTTCTTTAGTTTGGCCTGAGAGAAGTTGCTGATGATGAGACGGGCGGGGCAAGCAGAAGCAGCTGCAGAGGACGGTCCAGATGCAGCGTTGTTGTTGGGTTCCAGCGACTCCAGGTTCCAGGGGTTGCTGGGCTGGGAGTGCACCAGTAGGAGGTTCTCAAGTCGCAGGTCGCAGTGCGTGACATGGTAAGGTTTCATGTGCTCTAGTCCCGCACACAACTGCAGTAGCAGCAGACACACTTGACGTTCGTACAGCTCAGGGTTTCGTGAGTGACGCTCTACGCCCTCACGTACAAAATCAGCCACCGTCTGAAATGGCACCTCACGTGTGATCACCACAACTCGGCTGCACAGTTTGCCACCTGCTGCCTCGGCATGATCCTCCTTTGCTTTTGCCTCCTCTCCTCTTTCCGTACTGCCTCTCTCATCATCTCTGTCCTCTTCTTTCTCCCAGGGCAGCAGGCGGGCTGGAACGTCTGCCAGGAAGTGGCCGCAGTCCTGCTGGATGTTGAAGTGGACGGCAATACTCTGTCGAACTGCCAGACTGTGAAAAAACTGCTGCTGTGTCTCCTTCACCACACCTCTACAGATCTGAGCTCAGACAGAAAAAAAAACACGTTAATTAAAACCTTTACACCACACAATTGCTCTGTACTAAAACCTAGTGAGCTGCCTACCTAGGCAACATTTCTAGGCATCATTGGCACGTTCCCAATGCAAAGGCTGTTCTAAACAGTAGGCAGAAAAATTGCCTTGTTATGGTCAAAATCGAAGACAGCATCAGTGTATCCTTTGCTCATAAGGCAATCCAAGAATACACTGCGATGAGCTCAGTGAAAATTTCATCCATGACAGAGGATGAAATAATAATAATTTTTGTACTCAATATCTGAGAGGTACCGATAGAAAACAGTTGAATGTACTAAAATCAGCTGTGAGCATTAATCGAGTCAGAGTTGCTGCCCATGATGAGCATCTCAAATCAGTTAATTATGAGGTTCCATTTAAATTAGAATGCTGCCTTAGAAGGTTGTTGCCTATGTAGACACTACACAGCGAAGTAGGGCTTGAAACAAAGCTTATAATTTTTCTTTGTCTCTCTTAAGCATCTGTTTATCTCATGTATGTATGTATGTGTAAGGCTGAAGTTTTACCTTGACAGCATAGTTCATCAGAGGTTCTTTGGCAAAAGATGCCATGTAGTAAACGGCATCTCCTGCCTCACAACACGGTTTTCCTGCAGTCAGCCGAAAGTGAGACCAGCTGTCCGTCCCAAAGCGCAAGTGATCTTTTTGTCCAGCCATGAATCGATCTTCACATCTTGATGCCAGTTTGCGTAACGTATCCGTGTGCAGCCCTCGAATTCTCCCGACCACTTCCTCCCAGCTCTCCATCCCTCTATAAACCACCTGTTTCTGTGCTTTAGCGGGCCTCCCAGCCCCTCGCGTCCTGGCCGTTAGACTTTCTGTACTGCGGTAGCCACGACGATCACAAGCCTGCATGAAGCTGCTATTGGTCAGACAGGACAGGCTCCGCCCACCTGTGGGACGCTCCAGGGAATCTCCAGATTCATCAGGATGTCGTGCCTCTGAGCTAAGCGAGGAACTTTGACTGGCCGTATCCCATGTGGACTCAAGATCGTAGAGTGGATTGGCGACACTCAGACTGGTTCCGCCTGGTTTTGCCTCTCCTTTGGGCCGCGGGGCTGCGAGTTCTCTACCTAGAGCAGATGGTTCTGTATGAACACGTGGGACTGACTTTTTGGGCAGGGGCGGAGGGGTGGCTTTAGAGGTGGGTTCGCTGACCTCTGGGTCAGAGGCTGAAGTGTCATCAGATGTTTTAGGATGTCTGGGATGTTTTACAGGGATCATGTTGGCCCTGGACTGGCCTGCCAAGAGAGAGAGTTGACAAACCTTAGGAGTGATCAAACTGAGCATGTGCATTGTGGTTTTACTGGATTTCCTTTTGAGAAGTTACCATCTTCACAATGCCTAACCTTGACAAAACCCTGACTCTGCCATCAAATGTGCCCTACATCTACAGCTTCTCTCTCTGCGAGATGCACAGTGAAAAAGCATTTCACACACACTACTCTGCTGGGACGAGTTAAAATGTAGGAATTATTTAATAGCATGGAACCTCATCTAACATTCCTCACTAATCTGCTTTAATCTCCGAATAATCTCAGACTGTGGCTTCTTCTGAGGCCCTTTTAGCAGGACGTGGAATTTGTAGGTCACGTCAACCAAACGGCCAACGAGTCAACAGTACAAAATTAGTAGCAGTAGTTTTAACCCCAAACTGATCAGTATGGCTGCAAAGTTCAGAGTTTATAAAGGTCTTCAGGGTTACAGTCATCAGATCTGAGAACATATAAAGCAAGAATTCAAAGTTCAACTCAGCAACAGATTGGTTGCTCTGAACCAAAATTCGATTCCTTCTAGATCTCTTATCGTATTTGTATTATTTTTCACCGATCCCGTACAATTGGTTCATTAACGACAATATTATCGTGACTATTAGTGTCACTGTAGCTACATTAAGATTTAGGTGGAGAAAATGTAATTTATGTTTTCACTGGCCAATATTTTTAACAAGTATTCACTGCCAACCAAAGTAAACCTCTTCTAATCATCTTGGTAATGATGATTGTGCAACAGTCAAATTTTATATAATAAATAGCAGTTTATTTTGGCAAATTAGGCTGTACTGCTTTCATACCAATTACAAACAGTAATTGGTATGAACAGTAAGTGCACTAGTCCATATGAACCATAACCCAGACCACCCGTTTCAAGCACACTTGGGTGCTATTCCATGTTGAAAACAGCTTTCACAACAATCAAATTAATTGAATTTTAAATACCAAATTGACTTGGTCTAGCTCTAATGTGAAAATGCCCTCAATGTCGGTCTCTGAAATCCAATTCCACTTTAACTCTGTCCATCAATAACAATGCAGAATTTATTTAAGCATCCTGCAGCAACTTACGCTTTATTACAGTAAAACTGTTCTGCAAAAACCCGGCAGAACAATCACATCGGTCTGCTTTCATCTTGACTAAATCAGCCAGTACTATCACGTCACCTTACAAAGAAAAAAATAAAGAGAAGACCAATCAAAGTCTAGATGCCTCAGAAACCTAGAAGTGTCCAGGCCATTCATATCAGCGTGTCTGAGCTCAAAATTCATTCTTTTAACTTACAATGTTTTTGCGACTAATAAAACTCCATGTAAATTGAATTGCTCTGATTATCTTTCGATCTCTTAGAGCTGTGGCCATTAAAATCTCCAAATGACTAAATCCCTAAGCTCCACACAGTGACTTCTGCCAGATCATGATATCTTGTATTTTAAAGGATCATAGTTGTACACTCCAACATCTAATTTATTCTTTATGGCTCATTCATAAGACCATAAACACAAAATGAGACAAGAGAGAGCGAGAGAGAGAGAGAGAGCGAGAGTGCGACGTACCTTTTTCGCCACAAACTTCGGAGACAAAATCAACTAAATCACATAAAATTGAGAGAACGAGTGAGAAGCGGTCTGATATTTATGGATCTAGAGATGCTCTGGACACGCTGCTGTCATGACAACCTAAATATATCAGCATGATCCGGCTGAATCAGGTCAGAACAAAAATCACGAACAGAGCACAGAAAGTGACCCATCAAACATCTCTGTGTGTATATGACTTACCCAGGTTTGTGTACGTAGCCCTGCAGCTGCTGGATGCAGGAGTGAGAGAGATGGTGTGAGCGGTTCCCTCTTCCTCTTGCTCTGCTTGCCTGCCGCTGTGTGAAGTGGGCGATGCTGGGGGCGGACAGCAGGCAGACTGCTCACGCAGGGGCGACAGCTCCAGCTTAGCAGGCAGCGAGGTGGCTGAGGATGTCTCAGTCTCCTGAACTGGAAGCTGACTGCATGAGGGAGAGAAAATAATTTGTTAGTTTACACACACATAGCAAAATTTGAATTTAAGCAAAATTATGTTAAATTTACTTGAACCCTGTATATATAATGCATTGTTTTGTTACACTTTATAATCAGTTTTATGCTCGTGAATAATTTTAACCACAGTTAATATCAAATAATATAAATAAAAGAAAAAAATTGTGATAATAAAAAATATATATATTTTGGTATACTTAATAGTCAGTTTTATGTTCTTGTGAATAATTTTAACCAAAATAAAATAAAAATGGCTGATAACTACGGCAGCTTGGCCATGTTTGTTAATTACAAAAAAATTTACAAAAAGTAAATTGCTGTCTTTAAACTGGGATTTGTATACATTATTCAGCATGATCTCTCACATTAGCCAACCTGCCCTCTTGATATCTGCATCAGCACTGGCCACTGAAATTTATTTATATTGTTTCATATAATAAACACTTACCTGTTTATAGTTTTACCTTTAAAGTGTATAATGCAATCACTGTAATGTAATTTACTATAAATGCTGTAATGAAAAAGATATCCCTAGTACATGACAATTTTAGTGAAAGATATATTAGTGTAAGTCTAATCGGCCATTCTTTTCAAAAATGGTGTCTGCTTGGCCAATTTACACTGTTAGCCTACCTCCTCATCAGTCATTAAAAACATTTCAGTCAACCACTAAATACAGGCTTCAAGTTAAGTTTTACCCAAAAGTTTTAATTCAAATATTGTATGAATGAGGGAGAGACCATTTTAGTTTAAGATTAAATTTTAATTAGCATGGTGACTTCAATCTGTCTTGGACTAATCACAAAATACACAAAACTGTCCTCTGCTTAGATTCCAAAGCATCCCTCCTATATCCCAGTGCCAACTTCACTGTCCTAAATAACCCATCTAGGAATGCTAAATCTAAAGTTTCTGCAGGCAGAGCATGTCTAGACATATAAAAATATTCTGCTCCATTAAGTTATGACACACAAGAAACGAAAGTCTATAATAACAAGGAAGGTGTTCTCTCCAAAATGAATATTAGATTCCAAATTCACATCAATTGCATATAACATTAATGCAAAAATATATATGATAACCCATATACTAAAAAAGTAAACAAAGCAGCACCAGAACAAAGCGGTTTTAAACTAATGAATGAGTAAATATCCAGTGTTTGAACTTGTCAGAAGAATCTGAACCAACGTGTCCCAAGTATCTCTCTCTTACGGAGACATTTAACACTCTACAAACACACACACAGAGACCAGCTGAAACAAACACTCGGTTAAGACCTTCAGTAAAGTGTTGGTCTATTTAAAAGTATTTGAGGTTTAATGTTACCCACTATATTGGCTCACAGTCACCCATTAGACACAGTAAAAATGTAATTTAAAGAAACAAGAATCTCTCACTTTCAAACACTTAATCAACAGAGACTCTTGAATTCTGTTTTTACTTTCTCCTTCTCCTCTCTTTCCTGTAACATACGGTCTGAATGTTTTTTCTCCACATGATTAACCCTTAACAGTACAATACCTGTGGCTATTCGTCAGCTCACAACTGAAATATCAGGGTCAAAGTACACACGGTTCACGTCAGCACATTACAGTTAAGTGTACAATCTAATGTGACAAAGGAAGCTGTTTCAACCATCTGACAAAGAAAACTACTAATCATACTACTACTTTGTACTGTTAGTAATAACAACCATATAATTAATGTGTTGTGGCAAAACCTACTCCATCAAATCTGAACATTCTTGGACCCCTAAATGATTCCATTGGATAAAATAACTTTTTTTGGGGATACTCTATTTGGTATCCAAGTACAAATCCTAAAATATAGTTTGTATCTAGCAAAATATGCTAAACTAGCATACATAATGCAAGTTACTACACATAAACATAGCAAACATTTGAGTAGAATTTTGTGCTCCCATGGTTTGATGTTTTACCCTTTTGTCTTAAATTAAAATAATTAAACATTCAGACAATAACCACTGTATTAGACAGATGAAATAGAATCACTGTTTAATCATGACTGTATCAATCTGATCACCCACAACAGCATAGACTTTTTGAAGAGGCATTAAAACAGCAACCCCTAGGTGTCCAATGAGGGCAACATTTGGCCCAACACCAGCACAGCTGTGATGAAAATACTCATTTACCACTGGATTACGTGGATGCCAAGCAACAAGAAACACATATTCAGAGAGTAAAGCAGACAGGTAAGACCAGAGCATTTGTAACTAGATTAAAAAAAGAGATTAGAGGAAGAGAGAAAGAACTAACAGAAAAAGATAGCTTACTTCATGACTTTGCTTATAAGGAGACTGGCTCTGCTCTTGGGTGGAGCTGATAGGCTGGAAGCTCCGCCTTCCCCTGTAACATTTGAGGTCTCTTGGTGCTCCTCAACCCGAAGTTCTGCCTCTTCTCCACCCGTGATGCTCTCTGATTTATAAGTAAATATGATCGTAGGTTTCTGGTGAGGATCATCTGTCTTGGACTCAGCAAACCAGTGCTGTCTCTGTACAGGTGGAGGGGGCAATACGGTGATGACCGTACCATCTAATCCCAGCAGCTTCCCTTTTTCCTTCTCTCGCTCCATTTTCTCCTTCTGTTCATCCTCATCCTTCCGCCGGCGGAAGAAGCTCTTGAAGGAAATCCAGCGCTTAGGCTTGTTGGCATCAGCTGAACGTCTGCCCTCTGCACCTGGGCTGGTCTCACCATCACTAGGCTTGGCCCCAGCTGGTTTGGTCCAGTTGCTAAAGTGTCTCTGGAGCAGGTTGCTTGAGTGGTAAGGAGAGGAGCTGGACCGGACTGGGGGGAACGGGGCACTAGGTTCAGATCTGGGGCTAGTGGGGGGGACAGCAGCAGAGGCACTCTGGGATTTGGGCAAGAGTTTGGATCGCGTCTCTTTGTGAGGTTCTGCAGAGCAGTGAAGTGATTTGGGTCTGCTAAGAGTGTCTCTGGAGGCATCTGGTGGAAGCGAGTAAAGCTCCTCTATGCTGCAGGTCTTACTTTTTCCTGCAGGGGAGTCTGGAGGAGATGGCGGTGGTTGAATTGAGGACACAATCTGAGACAGAACTGCACTTGCTTTCTCTCTCTGACCTGAACCTCTGCTGGATGTGACCTGGCCCTCTCTGCTGCCCTCTGGTGGCTGCTCACCACTTGGATTACAATTGTGATCCAGACTTCTGTGGGTCAAAACAGCAGAGGTAGGGCAGGGGCTCAGGTTACAAGCAGGAAAGGCAAAGAGACCTGTTGTGGTTCTGGCTTTACCATCGTTCACGGTCTGTGCTAATGCTGGGGTTGTCCTCAGTTCCCTGTTAGCAGTTGTGTCTGGTGAGTGCTTCAGCTGAGGTGTCTGCTCAGTAGGAGAGGGCTGTGCACTCTCAGAGGATGCAATCTCCTCATATGTGTGGCTGGCCACTCGCTCTCCTGACCCAGGCTTGGAATGGGGCAGCTCACCGTTGAGCCCCAGGAAACTCTTATACACAGCCAGGTTATCGTAAGCACTGGGATTTATTACGATGGGAACCTTCACTGCTTTCTTGGAGCTGCGTGCATATGCAGGCTCATCTCGGATAATGATGGGAAATGGGGGCATGCCGGCATTGTTGTAGCTGTTGAATTTGATCTCAGATAAGTTTGGGGATTTTGTTGGGACTGTTCGTGCAGAGCCGAAGCCTGCAGTCGGAGAAGTGGGGGCTGATTTGTGGTTGATGAGTCTTGGAGCGGCAATGCCACTTGTTAAATCAACTTTAGGGATCTTCTGTCGTGGGCTGGTGCAAGACGTCCACACCTCTTGGTAACGGATACTGCCAGGTTTTGTGCGAGAAGCACTAGGTCTTGCAGAGGCAGAAACTGCAAGAGATTGAGGCATTAATGGAGACAGTGAAAGGGATGGAGATGCCACAGGTGATACGGTAGATCTGGGGGACTGAGGGGAGGTGGGTGAGACAGGACTGGGGTCGGTGGAGGGGCTGAATGCAACACTGGAGCAGCCTGGCTTTGGAGTGCTTTCATTAGAGTGAGTGTGATTGTCTTTTGTGGCCATAGAGGCAGACACATCTACCACGGTGTAAGGCTTACAGATTGGAGCCTTCTCAAGATTCACCACTCGATAGGGCTTGGCCTGTTCCTCAGTTGGGCTGAAGCTGATGGTGATTGGCTGGCCAGGAAGGGCCTGTGGGAGAGCCCCACCCTCTCTTTGACTGTCTTCTTGTTCTTCCAGTCGGATGGCTAGAACAGCTTTGTGTGTTTCATTGGATTTTGGTGTGCTCAGTCCTCTGGCAGAATGTTCTTTGCCAGGTGACAATGGAAGACCATTTCTCTTGTCACCAGTGCACCTACTACTGCCTGTGCAGGATTCTTCGGGCAGAGAAGTCAAGGACTCAGGTGAAGTGGTGGACTCGGAGGTGGACAGAAAGCCACTGCCTTGGTGTTCAGAGCTGTATGAGAGAAGAGCAGGAGCTCCATTTGAGTCCACAGATGGGTATCCATTGAGAATCTCATCATAACTGTCATCGTAATCCACTGCACAGAATCTCTGCAGCGAGCGATTACGTAGAGGTACTGTATTCCATTTCTTCCCTACAGCGAAGGGAACTGGGGACAGCGTGGCTGCACGGAAATGTGCAAAACGAGGCTGACCTCGCATTCGGATCCCCATCGCTAACAACTCTTCATCACTTTCATCCCAACTGTCATGCTCTTCATCATCATCCTCATCACCACTCTCATTGTCCTCATCATCATCATCACCATCACTGGAGAACTCTGGATAACAGAAACGTCCTCCCTCTGAGCTGATAATCTCTGCACTGTCACTGAGGGAAACACGTTTCATAGCTCCTCGGCCACCACTCCCAGCATGGAAACAACTTGAAGCTGGAAGGCCCCTCTCTAACGAGCGCCGATACGAACTACAGATCCGACCACAGAAGTCATCTCTGCTGGAGCTTGGAGAAGATCCCAGACCAGCAATCTCTTTCAGCACATCCGTAAGTCCGCTGCTGTTGCTGCTAGCTGGCTGTGAAGGGACAGCACTATATGCCTCTGTCTGCCCAACTAAATCCTCTCCTTGATTGTTGTTTGTTCCTACAGGTCCTGTGCTATTCAGGCTGTTGTGATTCCAGACAGTGAAAGGTGAGGTCTTACTGACCTGCCCTCCCTCCACAAGCCTGGCCACATTTCCCTCAGAGTCCAGTCCTGGTGGGGAGCATGGCAGCATCATGGTGGGTTTCACCGCAATGGTAGGTTTTTTGGCGACAGGTGGGCGGACCTGGCCTGCACGTGACGAGGAGATGCTCCTCTGGCTGATGTTGGCAAGTTTGGCATTAGCGTTCGTTTTGATTTCATTGGCTTGCTCTAGAGGCCGGTGAAGGCTCTTGGGCTTAAAGCAGTTTGTGCACTCCCCTGGTTTCCAAACGTGCTCAGTGAAGGTGTTGCATGCAGACATGACTGCAGAGCAGTGCTGCAGCATCAATGAACAGGAAAACCATCCATCACACACACAAACTTTAGGCTGACTTTCACACCCACACAGTTTACAAACTGTGCTCTCAACACCTGCAAAAAAAAAAAAAAAAAAACACTGTCAGTCCGTGCTATTTTGACACAATAATATTATTGCCACCACATAAACATTAAAATGAAATAATTGTTTATATGTAGCATAAACAGTGAGGGTAGGTTGTGAAGAGAGTCTGCACTGACCACTCTTTTACAACAGGGGTCAGAGTTTCATTCAGTTTACCATGAAGTTCTAGCGTCTTTCTCTTTAACATACACACACTCACAAATACAGGTTGTCAGACACTCACAGGTCTATTTTTGTATCACATGCAATGCAAAGGAGTTGCAGGTAATCATAATGCCTTATGACATCCTGACAACACAGACCTACATAGACTCAAACTTGTATACCTATTGTGAGGGTCTCCTATAAAATATGGTAATTATAATTACTACATCCAAACCCGTAACTAAACCTGAGCCTGCTCTTCACAAGCACCTTTGGGCATTTTTAGATTAATTAAATCTAATTTGAATTAAGATATTAGCTGGTCTATTTATAAACCTTTTTCAGTCAGATTAAAGTGGTTTTTACTATATTTGTGAGGACACTTTCAGAAAATTGTACCACACAACTACATACAGCTGAATGATATCACAGAACTAATGTGTGTAATATGGTATTGTTTTCTACAATTGCATATACTGCAACAGAATAGCCCACTCAAAGCTCATTTCAGTGCTGTACATATGTGATACAGGAAAAGTGAATTAGAGAGTAAGGAGTATTTGTACACTTTTACAAACTAATTTGTGACCTGCTGTATGGCCTTTGTTCAGTGCAAAGTCTCTCAATGAGGGTCACAGGGGTCAGGTCTTCTATATTGCCATAGAACACCCCACACTCTCAAAACTGCAGACACAGCATGCACGCACGCATGCACGCACAGGCTTTCAAAACCCTACATTAAATCATAAGCAGAAATGCCCCATGCTGAATAGTATTTTTTTATTTTATGTATTAATAATTAATTAAAAAATGTTTGAGTTTAATTAAAGCTAGTGCAGTTAAATTACTTAGCAGGTCTGTACCTGTCGCCTATTTCAGAAATGCCACATATTTTAGAAGAGCAGTATCTGCAAATCATAACTAGAAGTAATCAAACCAAATATCATGGAAAATACATAGAGTTGGACAAAATGAACCTGTCTCTGGGTAGTTGACATAAAATAGACCTACTTTTGGAAAGTTGATACAGCATGAATCAACAGTACAATAGTGAAAAACTTTTAAAATATTTCACTATAAAGAAATAGTGACCAGTTATGCAATAGGACCTAAACATAAACTTTCCCTAATACATTCATATTAATATTAACCTAAAATCTTGATGTTGAAAAAAAAAAAAAGAAGAAAAAAAAGAAAAAAGATTGACATGCGTCAACTACACCTGTATAAATACAGCCATTGCAAAACTGAAGGAACAAAAGTTCCTTTTTATTGTCATGTGTGCATTAGTGAATGTGTGTTTGTGTCTAGGGGCAGATATATTTTGTGCTCTCTGCTAAATCCATCTACAGACTGAGAACAACATTCCATTGCACAACATCTGAGATTAATGAGAGAGAGAGAGAGGCAGGAAGCAAGAGAAAGAGACAAAGAGATTGAAAGAGAGAGAGAGACAGTATGTTCTCAGGACTTTCAAACAGATGGAGAAACATCTCTCCACCCTTCATTTCCCTCTGCAGAGTTCATCTCCTCTGTTCTTTTTTCCAAGATCATATGACTCTTGAGTATGCACTCAGCTTTATACAGCTTTATTAAAAGCCAACCGAACAATAAATAAAATACCAGTAAATAAATATACCTAATTTAAAATGGGCTAAAGAAAGAAAATAAAACCATCACAAATACATAAATTAAACAACAACTACAGTAATTTGTAGCTCTAACAGCCTCAGTTCCTATTCACTTTAATTGTATGGAAAAAGATGCAAAGAAAGTGAATGGGGACTGAAGCTGTAAGGGGTGATTCATGAACTATAATCATTGTGGTCTTGATCAAACAGACTGATCCTGTAATGAGTGTACTGTAAAGCACTTTGGATTAAAGACAAGCATCAGTTAAATTGTCTCCATCTCTCTGTCTCCAGAAATGTTATGTTTGCTGTTCTCTGGTTTCTTTACTGAATCTCTCTCATATTTCACATACCTGAGTGATGACATCACACAAACAAGTCAGATCTGAAACCCACCATAACACTTTCTCCAGAGCCACCGATGTGTGCAACGCTCAATGAATGAAAATATAGAGTTACAGCAGCTAGAGCAAATGTAGAGTTACAGCAGCTAGAGCAGAGCAGATAGAGTTATAGCAGCTAGAGTAAATCTACAGTTACAGCACTAGAGCAGATCTAGAGTTACAGCAGCTAATTCTTCATCTAGAATTAGGCTACAGTAACAAGAGCAGATCTAAAGTTACAGTAGCTAGAGCAAATCTAAAGTTACAGCAGCTAGAGCAAATGTAGAGTTACAGCAGCTAAAGTACATGTAGAATTAGGCTACAGTAGCTAGAACAGATCTAGAGTTACAGTATCTAGAGCAGATCTAGAGTTACAGTAGCTAGAGAAAATCTAGAGTTACAGCAGCTAGAGAAAATGTAGATTACAGCAGCTAGAACAGATAAAGAGTTACAGCAACTGGTGAAGGTAAACACAGCAGCTACAGCATATCTAGTTACAGCAGCTAAAGAAAATCTAGAATTACACCAGACAGAGCAGATACAGAGTTACAGCAACTAGAACAGATATAGAGTTACAGCAGCTATAGCATATGTAGAGTTACAGCAGCTATAGCATATGTAGAGTTACAGCAGCTAGAGCTGGTATAAAATTACAGCAGCTAGAATAGATATAGTTGCAGCTATAGTAGTTACAGTTACAGCAGCTAGAGCAGATATAGAGTTACAGCAGCTATAGCATATGTAGAGTTACAGCAGCTATAGCATATGTAGAGTTACAGCAGCTATAGCATATGTAGAGTTACAGCAGCTAGAGGAGACAGAGCACAGCAGCTAGAGCTGGTATAAAATTACAGCAGCTAGAGTAGATATAGAGTTACAGTAGCTAGTGAAGGTAAACAAAGCAGCTAGAGCAAATCTAGAATTCAAGTAGCTAGAACAAATCTAGAATTACAGCAGCTAGGGCAGGTAAACAGCTACAGAATCTGGAGCAAATGTAGAGTTACAGCAGCTAGATGAGACAGAGTACATCTTGAACATATAAAAAGTCACAGCAGCTAGAGCAGATATGGAGCTACAGCAGCTATAGCATATGTAACAGAGGTTAGTTCACTCTCCGTCTCTGTAGTGGATGTAACCCGATCCTTCCGATGGGTGAATATACATAAACCGCGGGTCCAGACGGCATTACGGGCCACGTCATCAGAGCATGCGCGAACCAACTGGCTGGTGTTTTTACGGACATTTTCAACCTTTCCCTCTCCTTAGCTGTCGTCCCCACATGCTTTAAAACATCCACCATTGTGCCTGCACCAAAGCAATCCAAAATCACTTGCTTAAATGACTGCCGTCCTGTTGCTCTGACCCCCATCATCAGCAAATGCTTTGAGAGACTAATGAGAGATTACATCTGCTCTGTGCTGCCTGCCTCACTGGACTCACTGCAGTTTGCATACCGCAACAACCGCTCCAATGATGATGCCACTGCATCTACACTACACAGTGCTGTCTCCCACCTGGAAAAAAGGAACACATATTTGAGAATGCTGTTTGTAGACTACAGCTAAGCATTCAACTCCATAGTGCCCTCCAAGCTGATGTGAAACTCCAGGCTCTGGGCTTAAACAGCTCTCTGTGCAGCTGGATCCTGGACTTCCTGTCAAGCAGACACCAGGTGGTTAGAATGGGCAGCAACATCTCATCATTGACCCTCAACACTGGAGCCCCGCAGTGCTGTGTTCACAGTGTATTTTTATTGTATACAGTCTTCTTATTTTGTGTATACTGTATATTGTATATTTTTAGGTGTATATTGTGTTGTGTAACAGATGTGTAAACTGTGTTGTGTAAATCAGATTTTTATTGTAATTGTCATACGGCTATGTTGCTCGGAACCGCACCCAAGACTTTCACCCACTGTTGCACTTGTGTATATGGTTGAGTGACAATAAAGGGATTTTATTTTTATTTTGTAGAGTTACAGCAGCTAGAGCAGGTATAAAGTTACAGCAGCTAGAGCAGATATAAAGTTACAGTAGAGAGTGAAGGTAAACACAGAAGCTAAAATAAATCTATAATTACAGCACAGAGCAGGTAAACAGTTACAGCAGCCAGAGCAATCTAGAGTTACAGCAGCTAGAGCAGTAGTGTAGTCTAGGGCATACGCAGGCATACGCCGTATGCCCACCTATCTTTCTAAGGATTTTGCGTATGCCCACCTAAAATAAGTGATGATACGTATGGCTGCAAGTACAACGTGTAGGCTTTTGATCCGGAACTTTTTCAATCTAATAACACGATGCAGCAGAACCACTGAGTGAATTGTGTTTTTTTTTTTATTATTGTTTTTTTTTTTTTAAAGTGTACAAAGATTGTCTCTAAATGTGCACGGAGCAGCAGGAGGTGGGAGTGCAACTGATCAGGGCTCTAGACTAAAGAAATTACTTAGGAGCCACTGGCTCCTAAACTGAAACATTAAGGAGCCAAATGGCTATTTTTAGTCACCAAATCACAAAATTGCTCGATTTAGACTGCTGTTCAGAAACAAGATAGAAAGCAGAAGAAAAGGAAGACAGCTGATAACCCATTAATTGGAGGTTTAATAAACAGTATATAGTTGAGAAGTTTGCATTTCCTTTTGTCTCATAAATGTTCACACCCCTTTCATAATTTATACAAATGTAAGAGATAAAATGTTTTTTTTTTTATTTTATACTGCTCTTCACAATCTACATTACAGATAATTACATAAAGTATAGTATGTATATAGTAGTGTGTTGTCTTCCTGAGCATCAATGAATGTTTGCACCTCGTGTAATAGTTGTGAAGTGTCAAAAGCTTGATCTCATATATATATATATATATATATATATATATATATATATATATGAGATACGGGACTTTTAATTATAAAGAAGCCCAAAATACACATGGGACTCTTATTTTGAAATGTCTGCACTTCAGTTGTGAGCTCACTGATGGCTGATTTGATGAGAATGTGAATCTGATTCAAACTGCTAATCTGAGCTCCTGAGTTCAAACCCTCAGTTCTTTTTGGGTGATTAATGAAAAAGATCCGGTTCAAAAGAGTAATTTGTTCACGACTCTCTTGTTCTGAGTTTGTTGTTGAGTACAGTACAGCGAGCTCATCAGAAACAGAATGGGTGAAAAAGAGCACATGACACACTAATGCGTGCTCTAAAGATGTATTCAGTAACTCACAAGATGATATCTGATGAAACCGCATATGAACGCACACAACCCGACTGCTGCAAATGGCCTGTAACCATAATTTGCGCTGTCAATTTCCCTGCTAAACGTAAATAAATACATTTAAATTTAACTTATGCAATTAATCTTTGTGAAAATACTCCATGTTATTGCACCCGTGCTAGTTTTTGATGCTCTTTGCAGATGCTAGACAACTGTGTCCCGTAATTATATCAAATGTCTTTTTTGTGTGTGTCTTTTACTGCTGTTGGTGGTGCCTTTTTCTCGTGATATCAAAAGTATTTAAATTTATATTTCAAAGAAGGAAAACAATTTAACTATACACAGAAAAGTACATTATAGTACACGAATAAAACAAATAATCGTTAATTTTTTCGTAGGCTATACTGTATATGGTAATACAAGACAACGTGTTAACATTATTGAAAAACAAATCAGATTACCTGTGGCACAAGGCTGCTTGCATTTGTAATGTTGCTTACAGATAATAATAATAATAATAATAATAATAATAATAATAATAATACAACCATTTAATACTACAAAGTGCGCCTGTGTGTGTGTGGGAATCATAGTACAGAGCAGAGCGGCACCTCTTGTTCATTCTGTAGCATGCAGCACATGTGACTGTATATCATTTAATTAAATTACATCTGTTTAATGATCACACTTGGCCATATCCAGAGGTTTTTTTTTATTTTACTTTCAAACGGTCATTGATTTCATCTCAAATTTGTCGCATCTCATATAATTTTGCTGATAGACATGATATGACAGCATACTGTAATATGGTACCGAAATTAGCAACAAGATGATTTTTTGGTATCGCGATACGTCGTTAGTAAACCGTGCAACCCTAACTTGAACACACTCATATAAGCTATACAATGCTTAACAGTTTATTGCATATTATGTATGTATTAGTTTATTAATTAGAGTAATTTTCATAGTAGCTTAATGAAAGGACCATTAATAAGGCCTAGAAATTTAAATACATATTTAACATCAAGTTACCATACCATGGTTCTTAGTTCTTCTGTGCATCATGCCAGCAAGAAACTTACCCTGATATACATTTTGTAAATTCATGTGGGACTATAATTACAACAACCAAAAAAAAAGATTTTTTTTAATGGAAAAAATAAATTTTTTACACAATCTAGAGTTACAGGAAAAGAACAGATATAGAGTTACTGCAGATAGATCAGGTATAGACTTACAGTAGCAAGAGCAGATATAGAGTTAGAACAGATATAGAGTTACAGAAGATACAACTAACAGAGTTTCGGTAGATAGAGCAGGTTTAGAGTTACATCCTGTCTACACCGGAAGCGATTCCCATTCTTATCAATGGCGCTGTCTACACTGGAAGTATCCCTTGCGGCATGTCGCGTAGCGCCGACAGTAAATGGATGCCCTGTTCTATTGCTGATCATTACAGTCCAAGAAAACCAGCTTGAACAGTGTTTTTAAAAGATGCTTAGAAAAAAATCATCAGATTCATTTTCTTCAGCTTTTCTGTGAGCTGACAATCTAGCGCTCTGGTGCCAATGCACACACACAGGCGTGCCAATGCACACACAGGCGTGCCAATGCACAAATACATATACATAGCTTATTACCACATTAATATGAACAGAACTGGAGATACTGGACAGAAAATGGCATGACCAACTAATTAAACCAAAACCAACTGAATGGGGATGTTCATTTCAGGGCGCTGCACAGACATTTTGAGGGGCAGTGGCTCAAACTGAGAAAAAGGGCACTCCCTCAACTTTCTTCACACCCATATATAAATCTCTTTGATGCATGTGGAAAAAGCAACTGCAAAAAGAATATATGCTAATGAAATTACTTTCTACAGAGGGGCACCTCAGCCCAAGAGAGCAAAGGGGCAGTGGCTTGGGCCACTGTAGCCACCCTCCTGTGCACATCCCTTATTCATTTTATTACAGAGGTGTGTGTGAGTGTGTGTGTTCAGTGGGCTAGTAAAAGACTGATTGGAACCAACTCAACACCACTGGCAAGTCTTGCTGGGTTACCATGGCAACCTAAAAGCACATGCAATCAAACCTGAAATGTTTTGCTGTTTCCAAAATTACTCTTCTTCACAACTTGCAGCCAAGCACATCTCCATGGTATGAGTGATAATTACAGCACCTTTCAAAGAACTCACCCTTATCCTGAATACGGAAGTGTTCCATGATTCATAACAAACGCCTGTTTTCGCTTCCTGGTCTCTAGTGTTCTCACTCTCATCGGTGTATGTTCTTAGTAGATAATGGGATGTTTAGTGTATTAAGTTTGTAAAAATTGTCAAAAAAGGCATGTGGCTTCATAGTTATGATACTTTAGAGCAGGGTTTCTCAATGGGGGCGTTCAAAGGATGCCAGGGGGCGCTGAGAGCAAATTAGTAGAGAGGGGGGCCTTAGGTTACAAATGGGGGCATTTATCAGTCATAATAATCAAATCTAACGTCAAGTTCCTCTTTGCATTAAAACGTTTATCAAGACTTGGAGTATATCAATTGGTTCTCAATTATACGGGTTGATACGCATTTGTACCGTGGTTCATCTGATTTTGAAGTCTAGCAACGCATATGAAGTATCTGGTTTAGCAGCGTCAAATACACAGGCAGAGGCACAACCTCGGCTAATGCACCTGTTTGGCTCTGTAGATGGATATGGCTCAATGGACAGAGCAGTGCGAGTGCAAAGCTCTTAAAGCTCGAGCTCTTCTTAGTCTTTTAGTTCCTCACTTGTCAAAGTTTTAGGAGTGGATGGATGCCGTGAAACTATGTTATCAAAGCCAACAACTGCACAAGTTGAACCTAAACTAATTTTTACTCCAACTAACACTTAAAATTGCTGTTATTCATTTGGAATGCCTGTATTGGTAGTTTCTCATGGACAGCGGAACTAGAAAAAAGTCCAGCAGCTTTTAGAATCATCATGGCACTGGTTAGTGGTTAGTCAGTGAAACTTCGAATAGTTCACCCGAAAAAACATGTCATTATTTACTCACTCCCATGTAGCTCCAATGTATAAGGCAAATTTATTTATTTGTGAAAACTCTTACAGAGATTTTAGGCAGAATGTCTGAGCTTCCGTTTTCGTTACAATCTGGAAAGTAGATGGCTCCAAGATCAGCCTGATCCCATGGATAACAAAAAAGAAGCTGATTTTTTTAGGCTCCTCTACAGTGACTCATCTGAGACCAACTACACGCAATTACAATAAACAACAGCACCTGCTAACACATCATTAATCTCCATCTTTCTGTTATGAATGCGAATGGTGCTCATGGGCTTTTAAAATAGAAAATATGATTGAAAGAGCATCCACATAAACAAACACTCAGAAAAAGTACTTATAACATGATCTCCTGTATGTTCCTAAACAAATTAGCCTAAGAAACCAGAGTCGGTGGGAAGCAGAGAGAGAGAAATTGGAAAAGACATTAGGGGTAAGATCCATTAGGAAAAGTTCTTTGCCGTCTAATGATGTTTAAATGAATCCTCTGGTACAGGATGCTACTCAATGACCAATGGGATCTTCAGGGTTCTTGGGACAGCAGAAACCATTCTCTATCAGTGTAATGCAAAATGCAGTACAGAGTCTTTACGTTCCTTCAGTCATCACTGATGGCTGCTGGTGTTTGGCTCCCTGTTGTCTAATTGAATCTCAAGTATGATGAGTGCATATTCAGCCACAGAGAATGCATCATGGGAACTTACAGTTTCATGCTGCGCTTGTGGACAATTGCATAAACAATCTTCCACTGTTAGCCTTTTCTTTCAGGTTAACTACTGTCATGGCGAAGCAACAATTTGAAGAGAATCTTTCTGGGCATCTTGATTTTGCCACAGGTCGAAGTATACTTCGGTTTTCCACGTGCTGGTATGTTTCGCGTAAGGATGGGCATGAGTACTCGGAAGTGACAGCAATGAATGATCATGAAAGCGATGATCGTTTATGATCAGGTGGGACGTGACTTTTTACTTAATTCAAAATTCGGTGATAAATATACACAAACGTGTCAGAGAGGGGCCTTATTCTTATTTTGATTATGTCACGATTTTCGGCAGTACCTTTGCTAAAAGAATATAACTAAGCAGTCATAGTGCTCGTCGAACGCGTCCATATAGGCTCACGGTCAAAAAAGTTTACTTTAAAGGATGTGCACTAGACTGTGTGCAAGACAGAAATATGAAGTAAACCCTAGCCTTAAAGGAATAGTTCACCCAAAAATGAAAATTTGCTGATAATTTACTCACCCTCAGGCCATCCAAAATGTATCTGAGTTTCTTTCTTCATCAAAACAGAATTTAAGATTTTTAGGATTTCATATAAGGCCTCCTCCTCTAAACAATGCCTTGGAATGGAATGTCCTCCATTTTTTGACGGTCCAAAATGCATATTTAGGATGCATTAAAATAATCCACACGACTCCAGTCGACAAATAAAGTTCTTCTGAATGCAAACGATTGATTATTTTTAGAAACAAAACAATACTTTTTAACTACAAATGTTCACTTCCGTACATCTCTGTGATGCGTGCTCATGAGAGGAATGACGTAAGCTCATTGGTAAGGTCACGCGTCACGTGGAGGAGGAGGCAGGAAACATTTGTAGTTAAAAAGTATAAGTATTTTTTAGTTTCTAAAAATAATCAATCTTTTGCATTCAGAAGAACTTTATTAGTCGTGTGGATTATTTTGATGCACACTAAATATGCATTTTAGACCGTCAAAAAATGGAGTACATTCACTTGCATTGTTTAAAGGAGGAGGCCTGAAATGAAATCCTAAAAATCTCAAACTCTTTAATTTCAAAATAAATGTCCACTTTAACAAATTATTGATCATCTTTGTCCTGTAACCTTGTTCTAATATCCAACTGCCAAGTTAATTTTCTTGTAATCTGATTTAACACTGTCTAAACTTCACTTTCTGAACACAGAGATGGTCAGCCTTTTTACTAAATTAAATGGAAACAACAATGTTTCTCATGTTTAACAGTGTTATAAGAAGAACAGGTTCAGTCTGATGCAGATTAATCGTTGTTTATGTGTGCGTGTATCATCAAAGGATGTAAGATTCCCTCAGTGAGCTGCATAAAGGATCAAAGCTTTACTCTAATCACACAGTGAATAATAATGAGAAAACTCACACACACGTGTGCACACTCACATTGACATCCCCCTGGAGTGTGCATGCAGCTTCCATATGGGAGAGTTACATAACCAACTCATCTTTTACAACACAATAGTTTCATCTAATTCTTTCATTCCCTCCCTCATTCCATTCCTTCCTTTCACAGCAGAGGATCAATTCCTTACATCTTCGACCTGCGTGAAACACAAACCCATGAACTAAAATAATTCGAACAGTTGAGGTTCACTGAAGAGGAAAAATGTGCTCAGTGCAACTAGGACAGGAAATTCATGAATACGGCTCCCAGATAACACTCACAAACAGCTGCTCTAAATCACTCAGAAGACAATATTATGATTAGATAAGTTTGACAATATCTCTTCGCAAACTAATAAACACCACTAAAGTACAACATCAAGTACAATAAGAAGTACACTTTGACTTTTACTATTGTAAATACTAGGGCTGGGAATTGCCACATACCTCCCGATTCGATATTACAATGATATTTCTTTGCCGATTCAATATGTATTGCGATTCTGTAAGTATTGCGATTTGAACTTTTTTTCTCAGAAAGAAATGTCTATTGAAGAACAGTTGTGTCTGAAATTACAATCGTTTTCACTCTGTAATATATGATTTGCAGGTAAAAGGTAGGGATGTGCAGGGGCAGACTGGGACTAAAAAGTGGCCCTGGACTTTCTGGCCCAGAGCAGCCCGCCAAACCCGGCCCGCAACACACCACACCACACCATAACACCGGCTCATTTAATTTTTATGTTGAAAAAAAATACATTTCTATTGACTGCTAGTCATGACAACGGGCCCCACAGTGCAAAAATTGTCATAACTTTAATACATATAAAACCAATGTAAATGTGATGAGTGATTTTTTTTAGAGAAAGCACAAAAAATAAGTACTTTATAGATCAGAAAAATAACATGTCAGAAAACTTTTTTCCCAACATACAGATGTTAGGTTAAAATGTACATGAAATTACAAGGGAAAGTGTATATTTTAGGTGCTGTGACTAGTCAGCATTTCAATCTTGATCAGCTTTCAACTTTTTTTCAAGAAGTGCCAATAAATTATTGTCTTAGTTAATATGAGGTTGTGGAAACAAGTTTAATAATAATATGTTATATATGTATATATAGCTATACAAGATCATAAAATATTGTTTAAAATAGTTAGATGAAGAAAGTGTCACACAGCAGGACACTGATGACAGTGCTTAAAATGTCATGTCAATTACTCACATAACTGTGCAAATATTTATTAAAAAAAAGAAATGAAGACAAATTTGGCCAGAATATGTACATATATAAATATAAACATATGTAAAAAAAAAAAAAAAAAAAAAAAAGTGTAGATCTTTGCAGATATTTTGCAGATTTACTTTTCATATTTTCACTCTGTGAGTTTGTATCTTTATATCTGCAGTGTTTTAATTCCTTCCCAGATTATTCCTGAGAAAAAGTGAAAAGACCTATGCTTTGACAAGCACTGTTTCTGCTATCCTTTAAACAAAGTAAGCCTCAAAGACTCAGATAGTCACAAAGTAATATTTTTCATGACTTATTTTCTGCATGTTTATCAGGCGTGAGCATTATTCAGCAAGCCGCGCTTCAGCTCCCAGAAATGCTTAGCGGTATGAATAAATTATGCAAATGATAATGTAATGTTCATAGCTTTACTGTTTGCCAATTTTATTTACGCTGCCGTTATTGTATTTGTTATAACTTGCAGTTATTTGTCATTTTGTTGTTATTCAGAGCTCATCTTTTACTTAATATGTTGTTTTTGGTTGTCACAATTATTGTGATTTGTATATCAAATAATGAGCTCCACACGAGGTACGGAGTTAATGCGCTCATACGGATGTGTGCGCCGATGTGCAAGCAATTTCAAAATAAAAGCCATTACATTATTCCAAAATAAAAGCCATTGTATTGGCTTGTCTTGCAGTTTATTAAATGTTTGCTTGTTATAAAGTATGCGTGGGCATGTTGGCACCCACCATGGCCACCTATATTGCCTGTAGGACGGGCCGGTACTTGCGCAGCAGCAGGCCGGCCCAAATTACCCAGTGGTCCACTGGGAAAACGCCTGGTGCTCCCGATGGCCAGTCCGCACCTGGGGATGTTCAAAACTACTAATTTAAAACTACCAATCGACCAGTCAGTGCATTGTCTGTGCTAGGCAACTTGTTTGTGCAAAGGAACCCATGTATAAGGCTGCATTATGTCCATTTGTATTCAACAAATGAATATATACAATATATAATTTTAACTTATCAAACTAATTTTGTTATTTTAGAATATAAAATATAACATATTACCATAGGCTATTAATATTTTCATAATGAAAATTTTGCAACACACAAAATTACAAATGGAGGCTAAAGAGTAAACTTGTTCAAGAACCATTTCTGGGGCTGAAATGACTTATGACACACATGACAATTTGCCTGTAGTCCCAATGACATTGCATGTGCATTCTGAGATAGTTTTTATGCAGTGTTCTCAGAGACAACACTATTCTTATAAACTGCTCCCAGATGACTGACAGAGAAAGAAAGTGAGAACTCCCCATTAGCGCTTGTTCCGCGAGACACGGTAGCGCTGTGTGCATTGGCAATAAAGCGCAAATGAACGAAAAAGCAAATCAGACACGCTCATCGCCTGCATTTTTTTTGTCTTTTCTTCAAAATATTATCGGTTGTGTTTCCTCAAGCATGCGTTTTTGTGTCTAGCCGGTATTTCGTTTTGACAGTGGCAGATAAATGTGCAAAATTACTTGCCACTGTGCATGAATATCCTGGCTGTTTGATTATAAATACTGCAGGGGCACGACATATTGTTTACGGCATCCAACAGTTTGATAAGCCTTTTTAAAGCTAAACTATTTATTAAAGCAGTGTCAGACAGAATCTGCAGAATTACTTCTGACAAATATCCTCCACAACATCTCTCAAAAAACTTTTGGATTACGCATAAAAACAGGAACATTGATCACAACAGAGGATTTTGACGTCCGAAAGTGAACAAATGGCGCTTGATGAAAGTCTCTGGCTTGATGGATGTAGCAGCAGTGCACTAAAGGACTAAACATAAAGAATACAAGAGACAAAACTTCTCAGAGAGAAAACCTGTTAGTGTGGAACTCTGCACTAATATAGCTTTCAATATTTATCTATTAATCATTGTAGCATTAAGATAAACATGTATTTTTTTTATTAAATAAAAAAATCTATTTTTCATCAGGGATGTGATTTTAAAATCGTTTGGCTCAAGAATCACGATTTGTAACAGAATTGATTTTTTCCCCCGGTCCTAGTAAATACTAGGTATTATTGTACACGATTCAGTGCACGTTATTCTACTGAGGGGGGAAATCATAATCTTTAATCAAAAATGAAGGCTATGGGCTGAGATGATATTTGCAGATAACAGCCCACTTTTCATGATCCACAAATCAGAGAAGAGTACAACAGTCTGGTTCCTGACATAAAAATCCACTTATTTATTACATAGATTAATAGGTTTTCACCGATAACTTATAAACCTTATAAAAGACAGACCGTGAGCTACGAGGTTGTTCATCGATGGTATATACTTCCGTTGAAGCCATCTGTCCGTGTTATTTCACGGACAGATTGTTTAAAAATCAGGTTTTGATAGCGGAATTCCTGGTAAACAACTACATTACCCATGGTACAGCAGAGAAAGATCCACCAATCAGAGAACACAGTCAACCACCACTCCCAAAGCGACCACCCACTCCCATGACGCACTGAGAATGATGTAATCGAGTCTGACTACCTTCAGCCTTAAACTACTTATATATTTGTACATATCTGAATATTTTGCAATAAACTTAAAATATATTGTTTCTATACTTATCATCAAAAACCTAAAATCAATAGTTTTATATGTTCCCATTGTTTTTTTTTTTTATTAAATTACATCATTCACAATGCCACAGCCTTGTACCTTTGTCTTTATGTCCGATTTTCAAATACTTTTTTGCCTTAAAACAAAGTTAATGATGTTGTCGTGATTCACCTCGGAGCTGGTTGGTTTGGTTCATGGCTTACAACACTTTTATGAAGGATTTTATATAAAGTCAATGGAAAAAATGAATGGGGAAAATACTTTCGGAAACCTTGGCAGGTGAAAAAGTGGACGGGCACTGTTGCGCTTTATTGAAGCAAACAAACTGTAGCAACATATTGCAATAAAATTAAAACGGAGGGTTTCTATACCTGTAATCAACGACTTAAAATCAATAGTTCTATATTTTTCCATCATTTTTAATTTGATTACGTCGATTGCATTCCTTCATTAGAGATGTTAAAGGGATAGTTCACCCAAAGATGAAAATTCTTTCATAATTTACTCAACCTCATGCATCCCAGGTGTGTATGACTTTCTTTCTTCTGCAGAACACAAATAAAGATTTTTAGAAGAATATCTCAGCTCTGTAAGTCCATACAATGCAAGTGAATGGTGACCAAACCACAGAAGCTCCAAAAATCACAAAGGCCACATAAAAGTAATCTATAAGACTCCAATGGTTAAATCCATGTCTTCAGAAGCAATGAAGCAATATGATAGGTGTGGGTGAGAAGCAGATCAATATTTTTGTCTTTTTGTACTATTAATATCCAATTTCACATCCTTTCACATTTTGATTTATGACTTAAATATTGATCTGTATGGAAATATTGTAATCCATATGGAAAAAATGGATGGGAGAAATACTTCCAGAACCAACACGACTGAAAAACTGGGCGGACACTTTGGAAATGCATCACTTAACAGAAGTAAACTGAGATGTGAATGCAGTTTCTGTTAGATTTAATATTTAGGGACAAAGTCATTGACCAGTAGAGATTGAGAGAGTGATGCAGCCATGTTCTCTGATTCCTAGCATCCTCTTGCAAAGCTGCAGTAACAGGGCACTGTGAGCAGGGCATGATGGAGAAGGACTGGGTGAAGTCGGATGATATAAAAGCTTTCAGGATTACACCGATCCCCCTGGGGTCCACTGCGGCCTGTGATCTTCCTGTATACAGTAAGCCGGTCAAAGCAGCTGTCTTGAGGAAACACTATGAGAATTCTAACACACAGACATACAGAGGCTCTGAATCTGTCTGTAAGTTTCATGTAGTAATCAATACCTGAACCACAACAGAGAGAGACAGCCAGCAAGAGAACAGGAGAGAGAGACTGTGATAGAGCTCTTCCTACATTGTACATTTCACCACGTCACTAAAGAGTGCAACAGTGCTGCTCACATTTTCAGCTGTCTTGGTTCCGGAAGTGTTTTTCCCCCATCCATTTTTCCACAGGGATTTCATAAAGTACTTTATAAATGAGTTCTAAACCATGAACCAAACAAGCCAGCTCCAAGTTGAATTACACCATTAGAAAATTGTATTTGAAGCAAAAAAAGTGTTTGAACATCAGACAAAAAGACAAACACTGTGTACTTAATTGGGTTGGATATTGATAAGATTTCCCGATTCGATTCCGATTCATATGGGTTCATTTCTGTTCCAACGTCCATTTTGTTACATATAAAAGAAATTCACTCTCAGCTAATGCTCTTAATTATAAAGGAACTTTCTATTTTCAAAGATACAATTTGAAAATATTTGTCCAAATTCTATTTTATCATTGGTTTTTCATCAAATTGGTCACATTTTAGCTGTAAAATTTTCAAATTCAGTCTATGCCATGAATTAACACCTTGAAATTGCATATTTTATGTTGCATATATAGTACATTATTGTAAAATTTTTATCGTTTACTTTTACATTGATATGTAGAACACGTGCTTAATCGATACTGTCTCTTTAAGACTAGCGGCATCAGCCAGTAAGCGCATATAGCGAGAGAAGACGTGTAATTTCTTTAGCGCATCCATGTGTGATTATAATTAAATGTTGTTGTTTTTTTATCAACAACTGACTGTATAAAAAAATAATAATAAAATAAAAAAAAAAAAAAAAAAACAGAAATGGCATTAAAAGAGACATTATTCAATTACATATAGATCTCGTCAGAACGAGTCAAACCAAACTTTTACTCTCAACATGCAGACAAAGGACCTCTGTGCTCATAACTTCTCCACAATACTTCTCAATCACTGGTGAGTGAAATCTGAACATTTACTAGCCAGTGGCTAATCATAGACATTTTTAGTCACATAATGTGAGATTTGATTGCACATGTGAGTAATTTACTTGCTTAATAAAGGCTTGACAAATAAAGTGAAAGATCGATCTTGGGATTTAAGTATCGAGATCGTTCAACAAGAGCATATACCATCAATTAACCTCGGAGCTCATGGTTGGTCTGTCTTTAAAAGTTAAACAAAAATGGACTAGTGTGGATGTGGCCTGAGACTACATAAACACAAACAGACACTGTTCAACTCCAAACCATAAACTCCCTCCTTCCCTCTCAATGCCCGACATTAATAATATGAAGAAACCCTTTTTCATTAATTTTTAGGTGTGCTACATGCTGTTCTGTTTAAAAGATTGAAATGTGATTAACACACATACAGATGTGTGTTTGTACATTGTGCCTTGTGTGTGTGTGTGTGTGTGTGTGTGCTGATATTTTCTCATGCCACTTCACATTCCAACCTTGTCTAAGACTAAACAGCAGCTACAGTGATAAAAACCAGAGGAATTCAGCTCTGTCACCCACTCGAGACGGTGTGTGTGAGTGTACAAGTGTGTGTTTGAGCAGGGTCCTTGCAGGGGCATAAACATTTTTATTTCTGAGGTAATTGGTAGTTGACTGCGGTTTGGCTGACTAATATAACACTGAACGCATTTTAACTAACTCTTAACCATGAACAGAATGCAAATTTGAGAACTGATTCTGAATTAATAAAGACATGAGTTTGGTTCAGTGTGTGTGTGTGTGTGTTTATGTATTCACAGGATGTGGCTTTGGGAAAACAGATCTCATTCCCTCATTCCTCAGTCACCATAATGGTCTCACTATCGGCCAATCAACATCCAGAACCAATTATGGCATTATGACCTCAAAATCTCCATAGTGATAAACAAAGCAAGACAAAGAAAAGCAAGTCCATATTTTCACATGGTAGGGAATTACGTTAGGTAGACATCTAAACAACAAATGTACAATTCTATATAAGGCATCTTCATCTGGGGTTGTGAGTCACTTTTAATGCTTTATAAGGGAGCAGCTCTATTATTTACACTACTGAGAGCTCCAAAAGTGTGTGTTTGTGTGTGTGTGTACTACAGCTGTTTAAATGAGGAGTTACACACTCAAAGACACACACACTCCTGTTAGACTAATCACCACTTCCTATGGGAGTAATAAAATGGGGTGGGGGTTCTGACATCACTTCCTGAGGGACAGGAGGTCCCTTAGTGATAAATGAGCCCATATAAATCAACAACCTTTAGATACTAAGGCCAGAAACATACTCTATATGCAAGTATGCAAACGTTTGTCCAACTTGTTGTAGCTACATACTTAAAGCTGGCTCTGGGGGGCCTGGTTAGCTCAGCAAGTAAAGACACTGACTACCACACCTGGAGTCACAAGTTCGAATCCAGGGCATGCTGAGTGACTCCGGTCAGGCTTCCTAAGCAAACAACATGCAGTATATTAATACATTTTTATACATTAAAAATGTTGTCTATGAAAACATTAGTTCACGCACTATGAACTAACAATTAACAATTATATTTTTTTTAGTAACTAACATTAACTAAGACTGATAAATGCTGTAAAATATTGTTCATTGTTAGTTCATGATAGCTAATGCATTATCTAATGTTAATGAATGGAACCTTATTGTAAAGTGTTACCAACAATTCTGTCATAATTACTTGCCTTCATGTTGTCTGACTTTCTATTCTGTGGAACTCAAAAGGAGATGTTAGGGAGAATGTTAGTTTCAGTCTCAATTCACTTTTACTGTATGAAAAAAAAGAGAAAAAAAAAGATGCAGTGACAGTGAATAGTGACTATGACTAACATGCTGCCAAAAATCTAATTTTGTGATCCTCAAAAGAGAGAAATTCATACAGGTTTTAGGGTGAGTTATGATTTACCATCTTTCTGCACTGTTTTCTTAATTCCTATTAGGTGTTAATGATGACGATGTAGGTTTTTCTTTTTTTTCTTTCTTACGTCCTTTTTTTTTTTTTTTTGTGTCTCCAGACAAGCAACTTCTTTACTCAGACAAGTGAATAACCAAATTTACTTGTCCGAAGGACAAGCACATGACAGTGCTTAATTTCAAGCCCTGGTCTCTCTTTTTGGACCAGGAGGATGGTGTCAGAAGTTTCTGGGGGGAACAAGGAAAATCTAGGGGGGGAAACCCTTGCTCCCTACCCTAAACCTTAAACCTAACCAATAGTGCCATAAAAAGCAAATGCGAGATGAAAAATGCAATGCTGAAGCAACCACGTCATTGGTGGTGCTTCTATGACACTTTCGGCTCAGGTACCCCGTTCCTTTGCATCACAAGTGCAAGCTCTATCATTTGAGCTACTAAGCAGTTTGATCACATTCAAATAAGCTTGTAAATGTCATTGGTTACGTAATGCAAAAGTTAAAATGAATCGCCATGCAAGGCGTGCAAGTTATGCACTACAATAAATGTATTTTGATTTCATATGTTGTCATGATACCAAAGTTTTAGTAGTCTGTTAAATTACAAGTTAAATACAAGTTAAATTAACAGTTCTCGATACCATTTTCTATACCCAGCAAAAATATGCTAATATGGTAATGTGCTATTGAACACACCCCTTTAATTAAAGGTGCAATATGTAACAATTTTCATGTAATATTCGGCCTTTTTTTGCAAATGTGTGAATGGCTTGTAACGCAACTTAAAAAATGAGCCCTTCCCGGACTTCCTAGGTTGCCTATTAAAGCCTGAAGACTGATTTTCATACGAAGGGAGCGGGTCGCTTTTGCCGGGAAAGTCCAAAGGATGTGACGTTTATGCGCACTCCCGAGAGCCTTGCCTCAGACAGCAGCTTCAAGTTTTGGGGATCAAAACCGACCCTGAATTGCCATTCTTCTTATTGGACAGGTAAGCTTACATAACTGCAAAGCATGTGAAATATAGTGCCATAAGGATTGATCTGTGTAATTTTAGCTAAACTACAATAACACATGAAATGAATGCTAGACAATGTTCAAGATAATGCAAAAAGACCCATTCATTAGTGTAACGTAACTTGGTTATACAGAAAATATATACATTCTATTATTATAAAACAATAGCGCATCGATATATCAAAATGACAGTTGTGATGGAATTACATCAATACTGAATTGTGTCAACATATTTATAATGTACAGTCTATTTTATAAACAGCTACTGTCATCATCCACCAAATTTAGCTAACAGCTATTGATAAAGCTGGCTAACTAGCTATCGCCGACATAGGCTATCGTATAAATGCAGTCAATGTATCATGCAAAGAAAAGTGATTACTTCAAACTACAGTCTCGGATAGTCAGACCTATATCCACACATTGTTTTAGCCCTGTTCCAGCACTGGAGAGTCAAATATAATATAGTCTCAAAGTTTGTTGTAAAACAATCATAACTGTGTAATTTTAATTATGCTACCTCATCTGTCAGCATGATGCTGGTGAATCACGTTGCCTCTTTGTACGTTACGTCACTGTTTTGGTCGATGCTCACTCGCGTCTCTATGGAGTGTGTGCACGAGCGCGAGCACGAACAAAAGGTAACTGGCTGCAGTTCACTTAACGGCCACAGGTGTCATTAATAACAAGGGTTTCTGAATCTTACATAGTGCACCTTTAATGTTAAATTTCAATTTCAATGTATATAATAAATTAAAAGAAATGCATGTTTCTCAATTTAGTATGCATTGCTTAAGTGTTTTTAAGTAGAACCCTACTGATATCGGTTTTATTTTTCCCCAAAAAATTTTAATTATTCCAAAATTCCTTGTTTTAAAGTTTCACTGAATTTCATCATCAAAATGGTATCTAATCAAATTAATTCTTAAAAGTTTTAAAAACTATTAACAAGTAAAAAACAGAACAATTACTTTTCAACATACCATTGCATTTTTTTTCACTTTTATTCAGTACAACAGTTCTCTTTCTTGTGATATATTGCTTAATATTATTACTTATTAATCATGATTTATTATTATTAATACTATTACTACAATTAATATTATATTTTAATATACAGTAAAATATTTCTGTTGCAATTTCTTCAATTTCAGGCGTCTAGCTTTTATTTTGAATCATGCTTTTATTTTGACGTGTGGTTTTGATGGAAGCTTCACTTCTTCTGACAAATAAGTCTGCTACATGGCTCAGTGTGATCGTTAAAAGCGCAAATGCTGTGACTGAATTATATAAATATACAGTATAGTCTACATGTGCTGCATGCTTCACAGTGGATTTGTGCTCTGCTTTGTCATCTCATACAATGCAAATGATTCTCAATGTCTGTGGAGTTTCCAGTGTATTAGCGGTCTGCTTCACACATTCATTTAAAGCACGCAGCTCATGCAGACTAAGATTGCAGCCTTTCACGGTTTCATAATCACACTAGGACATGTCACGATTTTAATTTGATTAACTGTACATTTCAGTTTAAAAGGATTAACAGAGCACACTCTCAAGCGTGAGCATTTGAAAGTAGTCGTGTGTCAGTCAGACAGGGTGCGGGTACCGAAATGAATTGGTGCTTGGAACTAACGATAACATAAACAGTGGTATCATAAAATCTTATTTTTTTTAGTACCGACTTCATACTGAAGTACCGGTACTTTTGACAACACTAGTCATAAGACAAAACTGTGCGAGGCAAAGTGTTTATGAACTGATGATCTGCCATTTTACTCGTGACTTCAGTGAAAGTGAATAAGTCACTGTTGTTTTAGCACCTCTGGTGTTCATTTCACCAGGATAATGCTGCGATACATGCAACGAAGCACATAAAAATCATTTCGCATACATTTGGGTATAGTACATGATTCTATGAGACCAGGTTGCTTCAAATTGTTGCTCTGCCACGAATACTCTCTCAAGACATTACTGCAAACATTATGAATTGCATTTCAGAATGCAACAATGTGTGATATTGAGCTGCCGTGGCTAGAAGAGCTTGTGTTCACATATTTGCATAGTGTTTCAGGCCTAAACCGTGCATGTACAGCTCAGAACCCATTGTTTAGGTGTGTGAGAATTTATGTGTGTTAGAAATGGAAGGCATTTATGCAACACTGATGGGAAATTTTAGAGTGAACGAGTGGCAGCGCTTCAGCTTTAAAAAAAAAAAAAAAATCAACATTAACGCAATCTCAGCCTACACAGCTCTGAACGCCAACCTCATACCGCCTCCACTCTCTCTCACTTTCCTTTGGAGTTTCACATTCCCTCTGTTATTCGGAACGCCCGTGGGCTCTGCTTCTCTCTCACTCACACTTGTTTGATAACATCTTTTATTACTTCTGTCCTTAGGCAGTTTTGCAAAGATCTGAAGATATCTAGAAGTCGCTAGTTTGTGGCAAATCTAGTTCATTCTCCATTTCCTGACTTTCATGCTGAGCCAAATGTAGTTTCCTTCAGGAAAGTTCAGGGTGGCCTGCAATGAGTCTGGAAACTTGCTTTATGATTGTAAAAGTCTCTGCATGCAGCCTGAGACGTCAGCGCTGTTTTCTGGGGCTGGTGTGGGGTGCAGCAGAGGTGGAGCTAAGATAATGTGGGTGAGGCAATATAATATGGGTGTGGCCTAAAGCGTGAGAGGACCAGGCAAGTCCTCAGCACGGCCATAACCCCGAAAACCGAGCCAATCAAAACACTCTTGCAAATTCCTTTTCCATGACTGCAAGGTCGAACAATCTCCACAGCAATTAGGGCAAATAAGTGCAGTCCGTCTGGAGAAGTGTGTTTTTGATATCACGATTTCCAGAGGGATCACTCAAAAAGAAGCACATTGTCATCATGATGCCGAAGACATCTCAGTAATGACATCATGCATGACATCACCCTCTATTATTAAGCCTAATATTCCTGATGTGGATTAGCAGATCATAAAACCTGCCCGTAAATAACATTTAGACTAAGTCCTGAGGTGCTATGACAAGCAGATGGTGCAAGTTATCTACTGAATGGATACACACAAGTAAAATGTTCCAAGGTCAGTAAGTAAAATAATCCTGCTTGAGTTTCAAACCATCATGAATGAAAACACATCATGATAGATACAATTATTTTTGCAGATCCTGTCACGATTTGCTGTTATTCACCTAGAAGAACCCTCGGCTAACTAGCACCTTGCTGCTATGGGAACTGCTGATGCTGATATTACAATGTCACAATGACTGAAAATCTAACCTATGACAACTGCACAACCTTTGTCCATCATTCGATCCATAGTATGTGTTTGGCTGAATCCCAATTTGCATTGATATATAAAACTAGAAGAAGATGGTAAAGTATGTAGTACTTGTAGTGGTTGTTGTCATGTTGTACTTTAACAAACTATCACGGTTTATGCAATAAACAAAATGTTCATCTACAGCAGGGGTGTCAAACTCAGTTACTGGAGGGCCACAGCCCTGCAGAGTTTAGTTCCAGCCCTGCTCCAAAATGCCTCCTTGTAATCTTCAAGCACTCCTGAAGACCTTGATTAGCTGCTTCAGGTGTGTATAATTAGGGTTGGAGCTAAATTCTGCTGGACTGTGGCCCTCCAGAAACCAAGTTTGACACCCCTGATCTATAGAGAAGCGCTCCATTATTACAATGAGGAAGCAAAGGATGCGTGTCTGTGTTTTATATTCTGTGTTGCTGATCGTTATGCTTGATTATCAAATAATTAATAACGACTAATCAATCGATCATCGATTACATATTAACATCCCTACTTACAAATAAACCTGTGGATTTTGCATCAACAAGAAAATTATCCACAGCAGAGGATTTGACATCCGTCAATGAACAACTGGCGCTTTGATGGCTGTAGCAGCGGTGCATTACATGACTAAACATGAGGAATTAAAGAGATGAAACTTTTCGGTGGAACTCGGCACAAATATAGTTTCCAATATCTATGCATCACTGTATTAGCATATTAAGCTAAAGGTGTAATTTAAAAAAAAAAAAAAATTCAACAGGGAGAAAAATATATATATTTTTTAAATAATTTGTCTCAAGAATCACGATTTCTCCCCACTCCAGTAAGTACCACCAATCAAACATCTGACGAGGCCCTAGCAACCACATAGCAATGCACTAATGACCACTCAGAATACCTTAGCAACCGCATAGCAATGCCCTGGCAATCACCCAGAACAATTTAGCATTGTGACATTAAAGGCCCCAATGTACTTCATATGAACAAGTGTGACATCATTTAGAAAATCATCTGGCCAAAAATGTGTTTTTGCTTTCATTTCAGTGGTTCGTAACAGCTCGCCTGGGTGAACTGTTTGGAAAAACCTCTTACTGGCTGCTACTGCCATTGGTCCACATCATCGGTAGGTGTGACCTAGAGCTCCACCTACCTTGAGGCCGACAGCCAATTTTGTTTACATTGTTTAGTCAGTCAGAATCAGTCAACATGAACACACTGGCATGTAGTTATTAGCGAGCTAGTGCAAATGTACCTACATCTGAAAATTCGTTCCCTTAGAGACATTGTCCAAGACCAATTTTTCTTCAATTAATTAGTCTACCAAAGGAATCAAATCTACTCAAATACTCTTAAGTGCCCATTCACTCATGTGCACAAATTGCAGTGATAGCCACTGACACATCTACCCAAAGATATCTTATCATTCTTTTGTCTTTATTCTGCACAATAACACTTTTATACATCCATCTTTGCAGTTGTATCAGTGTCATCATAAATTACAATAAGAGAGTTTAACTGGTGCAAATAATGGCTGTGTATAGCATGTTAGTGCATTAGCATCATGAATTCAGAATGTAAACTAGACAAATTAATCATTTTCTACTGCATATATATTAATTTAAATCATCATCAATTGGTTAAAACAGCTTCTTTTTCTGATCTAGTGTGAATTTATGAGGCATAAAGTCATCGATAACACATTTTAATGTCACATTTTTTAGGTTTTACATGTACCGTCCTCATACTTAAATGTGCTTCTAAATGCCTCCAGCAGCGGTACGGCCAGTGCCTGAATGTTCACAAACAGTATACCATCGCTCGGCTGTTGAGAACTTATTTTTACCCCTGAACGAAGAACAACTTCTCCTGAAGTACTGTATATAGGGGCCTTATGTTCTGCACAAGCAACCACCACATTTTCTCAGATCCTGTTTTGGTAGATGATAAAGCACAGAATAAGGTTACTAACAGTCATCAATGAGAGGATTCTGTAAAGCAAAAGAGAGTTAAATGCGCAGAAATGAAATACTGCGTTGCATTGCTCTGACCAATAAAGCTTCACTGAACTTGAACTTGAGAGTCCGAGCGCTGTGGGAGAGTTTGGGCACAGGGTTAGTAGAGGTGTATATTTAAACCTGTCTGGCTGAAACTAGAGATTATGCGTGTCTCATACCAAACACCTGAGGCAAAATGCTCCCATAGCTCTGTCTGTCTGTCTTTCTGTCTGTCACCAGCTACATAACACAGACTCATCTCCCAACAAACACTTTTTATGTCAGTGTGTGAGTCACACACCACCTGTTATTTTACACAAACACTAATGCCCTTTTCACACGCAAGTGTGCGGAGGTGAATGACCACATCAGCTTTACAATCATCAAATGTTCTTCATTGCCATTTATCATGAATTCACAATCTTAACAAAGATAGTCAAATGTAACTTTACTGAAATGCAAACAGTGAAACACGACACATTAAAAAAGATCCAATTGAGAATTTGAACTGAAATTTAATGCGTACTGTAATGTTTTTGTGAAAGCTTTTTTTGTGTTAGTGCATTGTGCATATGAGCACATTTGTGTTTTGCATTTTGGTACTTTTTTGTGTGCTGGTGTTTTGTGTGCTAGTATTTTTGTATTTATGTGTTGCTGTGTTGTATGCTGGCATTTTATGTGTTGTGTGTTTCACATTCTGGTATTTTGTGTGTTTATTTTGTGATGTTTCTGTTTCTTTAACTTCTGGCAATTTCAAGGGTTAATTTTTATTAAAACTAACAGATTTAAACTTAATTTTTTTTTTTTTTTTTTGTTATTTGAAGGTTACATTAAACTTGACAGAAAATTTTAACCAGGCCTTCATCAATAATTTTTTGTACTTTTCAAATGCTTTTTATTTATAGATATTATTATTTATCCTAGTCCCAGACCAAGCCTTTCAATATTAATCTATGAAATCCATTATAAAATACAAATTATTACGTTTAAAACTATGATCATCTAAACAACAAATCAAATAAACAACACATTTAAATACTTACTGCGTGAAAATGATATCTATCATTTTTTCAAGTTACAATTTCCATCACACCAAACAATTTTGCCCCTAATAAAGTTTTTTTACTTGTTAGTGTAATTGTTAACGAAGTTGGAAAAAGTGTCAGTAAAGAGCTTGCTTGAGATAATACGAGACAAGCACGGTGTGAATTAAGGGCAGGGCTCGACATTAACGCTTGTCCAGGACAAGTGGATTTTTGAAGGGGCAAGTGAAAGAGAATCGTACTTGCCCGACCGGACAATCCGATTGATTAAAACGTCAATAACAAAAAAAAAAACAGCTATATTTGTGATAGCCTAGGCCTGTGTCACTTATTAGAAAGTTCATATTCTTATTCTGCTGTTTTAAGTAATTTTATAATTCGCTAGCAATCTAGTAACAGCTGCGCCCTGTTTGATTGACAGGTGGCATATGTGTGTGTGCTGAACATGCGTGTGTGTGGGTGTGTGTGTGTGTGTGAGTGTGTGAAAATGCTCAAGGTAAGGTGCACCTTAACGGTCAAATACATTTCAAAATTCAGCCAAAATGCCCATCTTGGAGAAGTGTTCATGTAAACACAGAGAGTGATGTCTAAAGTGAACTTAAACAGCGGAGAAAAAAGCAGATTTGTATTAAAATGTTGGACTTGTAAGTAGGGCTGCCCCCGACCAAAGATTTTCCTCGATGAATAGTAGTCGTTAATTTAAGCCATTAGTCGACTAGTCGCACATTTATGATATTAATTTAATTACTTAAATCAGAAAATGGTTTGAGTTCCACGGCTGAGAAAGAATAAGTAACATTGCTAACACTGTTCTACATCACAGAGAAATGCTAAACTGTAATAATGAGTCTTAAAAATAATCATTTTACAAGCGCACGCACGAAGCGAGCCGCAGCGCCACCGGCAAAAGCGGTAATGATTCTGAATGTGTCGGAAAAACCAGCAAGGAGACTGTCTGAACATTTAGTTAATTTATAGAGAGAAATGCACATTAGGGTTGTGCCGACAGACGATGATCTCGGGGATTGACGATGGTCAGAGTGATCGCCAATCTCATGCCTTTGACGATGTCAAGATGATATTTGGCTCGTTTTCCCATGTATGAAATTATTATTATTATTATTAGGCTATTATTATTCTCAAACTAATATTACAAATAATTTGCCTGTAGACACACAGAAACGCGCTTGAAGAAACACTTTATTATATTATTAGGAACAGATGACAGAAAAGCCGTCTATGCACATGTATGTTTGTACAGGGTGCAGTCTCGTGGAACACATGCATCTAAAAGGTTCTCAATCTTTGTTTATGTCTTCTGAATGTTTTTTTTTTGCAAGAACAGTATCATCTATGAGAATGCTGTAAATGACCTCAGACATCTCAGCTCAGGAGGTGTTTTGAGTTCAGTTCACTTTATTTCCACAGAGCAGTTTATTGTGACCAACTCTGCAACCTATACATCTGTGATTAAAACATAATACAAAAACACGTTCACCTCGAACCATGATTTATATTTCAGTGATTAATATCATCATAATTATTATTTTTACATTTATAATTGTCTTCGTTTGTGTAAGTAATTTTCCACCTGCCTGTTTAGACAGATACTTGCCTGACGGTAAATGGAAAGGTGTATATATATATATATATTATTCTTTTATCACTTCATTATTTGAATTGCTTTTTTGTTTCGTTTGGAGTGCAATTTGAATTTAGAAATGTATTTGATTTAAGTTTGTTTTTTTAAATTAAATTTTCAATGCAAAATCACTAATGCAAGAATATTCACCGATTCCTCAGTCCAGGGGTTGCCGATGTAATTGGGTATTGCGATATATATATATATATATATATATATATATATATATCGTGAAGGAGGGAACAAAACTAATTTATTCACACACATGATGATATGAAATACCCGTCCGGTAGAGAATGCACAGATGAAGTAGGTTCTTCGCCAGAGAGATGTTGACAACTGTTGTAAAACCATCTTTCAAAAAGTTGAACAACACTGCACTTATTTTTTTCCAGTTTCATTTGAATTTTTTGTTAAAATAAATACAAAATAAAGTTCAAAGTTTGAAATCAAGGTGTCTTGCTTTATTGTGTAGGCTTAACCCTAACCCTGCTTAATGAAAATGACCCCATAGTACCACCTAGTGTCCAACCAGCGGTAATACGTTGTTTTTCTGTGGAGTTTATTCTGCGACCAACCAACCAATCAAAACTTGGTCGACCAAAACTCTTCTCATCGACTTGGGGGCAGCCCTACTTGTAAGTAGAAATGTAATCTAAGGGTACGTTTACACTACAACGATGTACTAAAAACGGAAACGTTTTTCCTTTGCGTTTTTGAAAAGTTTCGCGTACAGACGACAACGTTGTCAAAACGACCCCCATTCACACGGATCAGCGAAAACGACTAAAAACACTGTATTATGCATGCCAGGCCAGTAGTTGGCGATCTCTTTGTATAGAAACACTACGTGCCTGCGCACATAAGCATTCTTCCACAGAGCGGTGAATACAAACAATGAAGATGGCGAAAGCATCGAGCAATTTAGTCTGGACAGACGATGAGGTTGCTTTATTACTACAAGTCTTGAGCAGCACAAACACAGTCCTGTAGTCCACCATTGTAGTTTTGAATGTCTCGCGCGTTGTTTTGAGTACTCGCGCGCATGTCGTCATCGTTTTCACAAATTCGCGTTTTTGTATGTTTACACGGAGACGATAACGGTACCGTTTTCAAAGGTTTGCGTATTCAGGCCCCAAAACGCTGTTGTTGTGTAAACGAACAGCCAAAACGCATAAAAAGTTTTCCTTTTTAGTTGAAAACGTTGTCGTGTAAATGGCCCCTAACAGACCTGCTGCTGTCTAGTGTGTCATTATAATAATCAAACAACCATAACAAGAAAACAATAAAACACTCACTGCTCTTGACTGGGTAACTTTAAAAATTATTAATATATTATTATACAGGGTTCCCACAGATCCTTAAAAAGTCTTAATGTCTTAAATTCAGTTTTCTAAAATTTAAGGTCATAAAAAAAGTCTTAAATATTTTAAATGATACAACAAAAATCTTAATTTTTATTTAAAGAAGTCTTAAATTTTGGAGTGGAAAGACAAGAATCGTGATATGACCTAATGTGATGATCAAACATCAAAAGATTATGATCTGATTAAACAAATGCATGCGCTGCGTCCTTCAGAGTGAAAATGCGGCACTGTTGTAGTTTCTCCACGCATGTGGGGGCTTGTGAGTGTTTCCAGCTGTTGCAGAGCAGTTGGCAATCATTAAGCCATATCGGAAATTTATGACAAACTATCACTAAAGATAAACTGTTGATCATGATGATATAGTGTTGATGAAATATGACAAAGTTTACTTTTTCTTTTTTACTCCCCAATTTGGAATGCCCAATTCCCAAAGCGCTCTAAGTCCTCATGGTGGCGTAGTGACTCGCCTCAATCCGGGTGGCAGAGGACGAATCTCAGTTGCCTACGCATCTGAGATGTCAATCCGCGCATCTTATCACATGGCTTGTTGAGCGCGTTACTGTGGAGACGTAGCGCATATGGAGGCTTCACGCTATTCTCTGAGGCATCCATGCACAACTCACCACACGCCCCACTGAGAGCGAGAACCACATTATAGTGACCAGAGGAGGTTACCCCATGTGACTCTAGCAACCGCGCCAATTGGTTGCTTAGGAAGCCTGATTGGAGTCACTCAGCATGTGGTAGTCAGCGTCTCTACTTGCTGAGCTACCCAGGCCGCATACCTTAATGCGCATTTTAACTAATGCAAAACTCCAGAAAATCCACCTCCTCCTAACGCATTAAATTTTAAGCAAATGTAAAACGTGTAGGCGCATATCAAGTGTTTCCATTCAAGATTTCTTATGCGCAATTTCAAAATGCACATAAAAATAGTTGGCTGGAAACCCAGGTAGTCTCTGACATGTGACTTACTCTCACAAACAGGGTGAGTTTTATTAGCTGGAGATGAGATGAAGGGATGAACGGGTCTGGTTAATCCAATCTGATCTTTCCTCAACACCCTGTTCTCAGTCAGGTCCTGATCTGATTCAATGCAGTCACACTGTGAAGCATAATCGCATGTGTGTGCGCGCACACACCCCTCCCCAGGCTGCTGGATCACACCTGTTCCCTGGGGCTCAAAATCCTTCCCTGACCAAATTACAACCCTCTGACAACTATTCAACAGTTAGTTGAATATCCCACGAAAAGACAACATGTACTCCTGAATTTGACACTTTTAACTAAGCTATTCCACCCCTGGCCATTACAAAAATGTACAATGGTAAACATGGGATAAGCCAAACTGTTAAAAGTGACAAAGTGACTGTTACTACAGTAAAACTGAGTTAACCAAGCAATAATGACAGCTTCTTACACTGTTTAAATGACGTCACAATTTAATTTAGTATGATTTTGCAACAATAGCTGTAGTAACTATTGTATATTCTGGCAGTACCATGTACATTTGTGTTCATGGATCATACATGGAGTATGGTTATTCATAACAACATACAAATGATATGGATGTGTGAGTTTATATGAGCTTATTTCATTATATTAATCTATCTGGCAATGAATAGGGTGAGGAAAAATGAAAAACTCACCCATAATGACAACTGTCAGAGCACACAACCTTTTCACACATTTCTATACCTTTAAACATCTGAGAAATCCCCTCATAAACTCACACAAACAGCATCTCACACACATCCTGACGTGACAGAAACACTGAGGAATTCTCCAGAACCGGCTCTCATATCTCGTCTGATTTTTCCTCATGGAGTTTCCTGGAAAAATGACACTTTTATCTTTTCCATAAACTAATTTCTCCAGAAGCCTTTACATACCGAAATCAGTGAATGCGTCCTGCTTCAGTTTAACCGTTAAATGACCCCAGCACGAGCGTTTCTGTGAACTGAGGGCCTTTTTTAAATATTAAAGTCAGTTAGAGACGTTAAACTGATCATCAATTGCTGCGCGCACCCCAGTCTATGGAACACGTCTCCCGCGTTTGACTGGGTTTTTCGCGTCCAAATGCGCCATTCGCACGCGCTGCTGCTGCTGCGTCTCGCGGAGCGCCGTGTGGATCTTTCCGTGAAACTCCGTACGAACTTTCTGCTCTTACCTTCAGCCAGCGACAACGCTCTCCTTACGAATCCGCGGGCGCTGTCATAATCCTGGTGTCGCGGAACTGTCGTTAAACTGATTGTGGGCTTTGATGGATATTTTGGTCGAGAGAAATGTGTGATCACACGTCGGTGATCCACCGCTCCGTTAACGGCTCGAGCCCTGCTGCACGGGGACGCGCAGAGGGCAGGGCGCTGTGGACGCGCACACCGTGTTGGAATGTCGGAAACGCGCCTTGCTCCCAAGCAGCAGTTTTGTGGTGCTGTTTTTAATTTGAGAAAGATTTAAATAACATTAATAATGATGATGGATAATATTAAAACTGGATTATGATCTGAGGCAAACTGAGCCAGAGATGTTTTGTTGACAAATTTGAAGAAACCTGTAGTATTTTACAGAAAAGTAAAATAAGATATCATCAGATATGGGCCAAAGTACATGCAAATGTTCTATTGTTTTAGAGAGCAAAAAGCATATAAGGCAGAATTACAAGCTCATTAGAAATTCTGTAGAAATGTATACGGTCAATCTCTTGGCCCCGCCTACTAGTGACGTTTTCAAGCATGGCTTTAGCCCCGCCCACAAGTGAATAATAAAATCGCTAAATGAATTTTTCAGACACTAATGCAGAGCAAATATGACAAATAAAACGTGAAACATGATCAATTAATTAATAAAACACAAAAAGAGATAAATGGTTGTATATTATGCATTTATATATGTATATGCACATTATGTTTTGTTTAATGACATCAGTTTAATGATGGGCACACATTTTATATTATCCTGAATAACAGTTTGTAAAAAAAAAAAAAAAAAAAAAACAGCCATATGATTTTAAGTAGGTATATTTGCAGCCCGGAGATCTCCAAATCGGAGCAGAATTTTCAAAAGAGGGCGGGGTAACGCAAACAATGGGCGGGGGTTACCCCAGAATGGGGCGGAGTTACTCCAGAAGGGGGTTGGGCCAGCTCCAGAAGTGGGCGGCACTTCCACACACGGGTAGGGAAGGGGTTGGTTAGGGGCTCTGTATATCTTTGTTGCTTAGTCTAAGTCCTTTCACAAAGACTATTTTCTTTGTATGTGTTTTCAATATTAATTTGAGAATTCATTTAAAGTCCTTTAAAAGTAGTTTCCAGGTTGTTTTCAACTTAATGTCTATGGCATGCTGTCAATTACCGCAGACAATTTAGACTTGTCATTTAGTTGATAAAAATGAACAATAAAAGCATTAACAGTAATGCATTTATAATGGAAGCCTACTGCTGAAAGTGTTTAAAGCCTCATCATCATTTCAGAAACCTCAGTGTAATGCCAGCTAATGCATTTTGGTTCAATTCTGCTGAACAAATGCTGCTGAATGTGAAACCAAACATAAAACTAAAGTGCTTATATGACTCACTTTGATGCTATTACTAAACAAACAACAAACCTTTTCTACAAACCGCCTGAAATTAACCACTTAAAGGAATATACCGGGTTCAGTACAAGTTTAGCTCAGTCGACAGCATTTGTGGCATAATGTTCATTACCACAAAAATTATTTGGACTTGTCCCTCCTTTTCTTTAAAAAAAAAGCAAAAATCGAGGTTACATTGAGGCACTTTCAATGGAAGTGAATGGGGACCATTTTTGGAGGGTTTGCAGAAATGTGAAACTTATAATTTTATAAAAGCACTTACATTAAATCTTCTGTAAAACTTGTGTATTATTTGAGATTTAAAGTTGTTTAAATCATTTTAATGGTCATTTTAGGGTTTACGGCTTTATCATGGCAATAAAGTTGTAAAATTGCCCATAACTTTACACAGAAAAGTTTAGTAAGTGATTTAATCACACTAAAATCATGTTAACACTCATGTTGTTTATGCCTTTTGGCTATACTTTTGAAACATTATTTTAATGTTTATGAATTGGCCCCATTCACTTCCATTGTAAGTGCCTCACTCACTGTTTGTGGTAATCAACATTATGCCACAAATGCTGTCAGTTGAGCATAACTTTGAACCCGGAACCTTTTTTCTTTTTTTTTTTTTAAGGGAAAGTTCACTCAAAATAAAAATTCTC